>NC_081529.1:37712296-37732296 GCF_030273125.1 Centropristis striata
CGGCTGACGTGGTCTGAACTGTGATTCATCATAAATGAAAACGTTTGTAACCGTCTGTGTAATATCAGCTATTTGAGTCTTTATAAGTGAAGCGTATTGTTGATGATCAGGGTCTCTGGAAGACGAGGGGGGGTGAACCCACGTCACTCGGGCTGCGGAGCGCCGAGTCGTAGGAGCTCGGAGTCATTCCCACAATCCCCTCTGCCTGAGGAGTGTCTCCACTCAGGAAGTCATCCTCGTCCTCCCTCGAGCCCTGAACAGACACAGAACGAACAGAATGAACAGACACAGAACGAACAGAATGAACAGACACAGAACGAACAGAACGAACAGAAACAGAATGAACAGACACAGAACAAACAGAATGAACAGACACAGAACGAACAGAACGAACAGAAACAGAATGAACAGACACAGAACAAACAGAATGAACAGACACAGAACAAACAGAATGAACAGACACAGAACGAACAGAATGAACAGACACAGAACGAACAGAATGAACAGACACAGAACAAACAGAATGAACAGACACAGAACGAACAGAACGAACAGAAACAGAATGAACAGACACAGAACAAACAGAATGAACAGACACAGAACAAACAGAATGAACAGACACAGAACAAACAGAATGAACAGACACAGAACAGACACAGAACGAACAGAATGAACAGACACAGAACGAACAGACACAGAACAGACACAGAACGAACAGAATGAACAGAAACAGAATGAACAGACACAGAACGAACAGAAACAGAACGAACAGAAACAGAATGAACAGAAACAGAATGAACAGAACGAACAGAAACAGAATGAACAGAAACAGAACGAACAGAAACAGAACGAACAGAAACAGAATAAACAGAATGAACAGAAACAGAACGAACAGAAACAGAACGAACAGACACAGAAACAGAACGAACAGAAACAGAACGAACAGAAACAGAACGAACAGACACAGAACGAACAGACACAGAACGAACAGAAACAGAACGAACAGACACAGAAACAGAACGAACAGAAACAGAAACAGAACGAACAGAAACAGAACGAACAGACACAGAACGAACAGACACAGAATGAACAGAAACAGAACGAACAGAAACAGAATAAACAGAAACAGAATAAACAGAAACAGAAAAAACAGAACGAACAGAAACAGAACGAACAGAAACAGAATGAACAGAACGAACAGAAACAGAACGAACAGAAACAGAACGAACAGAAACAGAACGAACAGAAACAGAATAAACAGAAACAGAATAAACAGAACGAACAGAAACAGAACGAACAGAAACAGAACGAACAGAAACAGAATAAACAGAAACAGAATAAACAGAACGAACAGAAACAGAACGAACAGAAACAGAACGAACAGAAACAGAATAAACAGAAACAGAATAAACAGAACGAACAGAAACAGAACGAACAGAAACAGAACGAACAGAAACAGAATAAACAGAAACAGAATAAACAGAACGAACAGAAACAGAACGAACAGAAACAGAATAAACAGAAACAGAATAAACAGAACGAACAGAAACAGAACGAACAGAAACAGAACGAACAGAAACAGAATAAACAGAACGAACAGAAACAGAACGAACAGAAACAGAACGAACAGAAACAGAATAAACAGAAACAGAATAAACAGAACGAACAGAAACAGAACGAACAGAAACAGAACGAACAGAAACAGAATGAACAGAACGAACAGAAACAGAACGAACAGAAACAGAATGAACAGAAACAGAATGAACAGAACGAACAGAAACAGAACGAACAGAAACAGAACGAACATTCAAAACTTACTGAAGTAAAAGTACAAGAGTCTAGTCTACTTTCAGTCTGTGTGTAATAGATCTATATAGAATGAGTTATTTCCAGTTTTAGAATTGAATAACTGACATAAATACACTTTTCTATGATATTCTAATGTATGAGATGCGTCTGTATTATCTCACCTGTTGTCCTGATGTGGTGAGAAGCAGCTCTGTGTCTGCTAGCTCCTCCCACACCTGGTAGAGAGGCTCCATCAGCTGACCAGACCTGCACACACACAATAACACACAATAACACATCAACACACACACAACAACACATCGACACATACACACACACACACACACACACACACACACACACACACACACAACAACACATCAACACACACACTTGATGGAGAGTAAATGTTTGACTTGCTGCTAAATGTTTGTTCTCAGGTCAAGAATCAATGTTGGAAGAATATAATACGATGCTTTGTTACCCAGAATCAGAAGTCTAAGACTAAAATAAGTGTTTCACAGTTTTAGTGCTGGAGCAGCAGATGATGGTGGTCTCAGCTGTAGGGCTGGGCGATATTAGGGCTGGGCGATATTAGGGCTGGGAGATATTAGGGCTGGGCGATATTAGGGCTGGTAGATATTAGGGCTGGTAGATATTAGGGCTGGGCGATATTAGGGCTGGGAGATATTAGGGCTGGGAGATATTAGGGCTGGGCGATATTAGGGCTGGTAGATATTAGGGCTGGGCGATATTAGGGCTGGGCGATATTAGGGCTGGGAGATATTAGGGCTGGGCGATATTAGGGCTGGGAGATATTAGGGCTGGGCGATATTAGGGCTGGGAGATATTAGGGCTGGGCGATATTAGGGCCGGGCGATATTAGGGCCGGGCGATAATAGGGCCGGGCGATATTAGGGCCGGGCGATATTAGGGCTGGGCGATATTAGGGCCGGGCGATATTAGGGCCGGGGGATATTAGGGCTGGGCGATAATAGGGCTGGGCGATATTAGGGCCGGGCGATATTAGGGCCGGGAGATATTAGGGCCGGGCGATATTAGGGCCGGGGGATATTAGGGCCGGGAGATATTAGGGCTGGGCGATATTAGGGCTGGGCGATATTAGGGCTGGGCGATAATAGGGCTGGGCGATATTAGGGCTGGGCGATATTAGGGCTGGGCGATATTAGGGCCGGGCGATATTAGGGCCGGGAGATATTAGGGCCGGGCGATATTAGGGCCGGGGGATATTAGGGCCGGGCGATATTAGGGCTGGGAGATATTAGGGCTGGGCGATATTAGGGCTGGGAGATATTACGGCTGGGCGATACGGCCCTAAAATATTATCACCATATTTCAGGGTGTTTTTGCGATAATGATATTCTTGATGATATTAAAAAATACTGAAAAATATATAGAATATATGATTTTTTTAGTCTGTATAAATAAATAAAACTAATACTCTTGACTCGAGAGTATTAGCAAATAATATAAAATAGTCATCTAAAAATAAATCACAGTAAGTGGTTATTTTTTTATTAGCTTCAAACCTTTTGTATTCCTATAACTGCAAATTATTTGGTTCTTAAGATAAAAAAAACTTTAGATTTAGAAGTGCTCTAGATTTAATAATCTTAATTTAATAAATCTTGTCAAGGTAAATTATCTGTCCATGCAGCAAGATCATTTCCCTCAGATTTACTGTTTGATCTGGTTTTAGACCTTTAGATTTACTGTTTGATCTGGTTTTAGACCTTTAGATTTACTGTTTGATCTGGTTTTAGACCTTTAGATTTACTGTTTGATCTGGTTTTAGACCTTTAGATTTACTGTTTGATCTGGTTTTAGACCTTTAGATTTACTGTTTGATCTGGTTTTAGACCTTTAGATTTACTGTTTGATCTGGTTTTAGACCTTTAGATTTACTGTTTGATCTGGTTTTAGACCTTTAGATTTACTGTTTGATCTGGTTTTAGACCTTTAGATTTACTGTTTGATCTGGTTTTAGACCTTTAGATTTACTGGTTGATCTGGTTTTAGACCTTTAGATTTACTGGTTGATCTGGTTTTTAGATTAAACACCTTTTTACAGTCTACATGCATTTGAGCATGAAATATGTTAAGTTGCTGTAAACATATTTAAAATTGCAGTTTCATCATATCTGGTTAAGTGCATTAACTATTTTTTGAAGAAGACAAAAACCAACTCAATAAGCATTAAAAACTATTTATATGTCACAAAGAAACGTTTTGTGAATCAGGATTTGAAGTGTAGCACCACGTCTTCAGATCCAATCACAATTCTTGACACAAAAATATTCAATATCAGCAAAATTAAATTAAAAAATAATAGGTGCGTGCATATATAAAGAAAAAAGTTTGTAAATGGAATAAATAATACGAGTGAATCTAATAAAGTTCAATTAAATGTGTGCATGATATTCATGTTTCAGAACATATGAACTGTATATGAGCTATATTAATGAGTTGGTAATGAGGTAAATACAAAATGAACATATCTATTGATCAAATAATCATCTAGTGATATTCTCAAGAGCTTTAAATGATTCTTTGACCCAGAAAATGTAGATTTTAACAATTTTGACTTTTTCCTTGTAATTTTGACTTTTTTTCTGGAAATTTAGACATTTTTTTCTGGAAATTTTGGCTTTTTTTTGTAATTTAAACTATTTTTTCTTGTAATTTTGACATTTTTTCTCGTAATTTTGGCTTTTTTTCTTGTAATTTTGGCTTTCTTCTTGTAATGTTTACTTTTTTCTGGTCATTTAGACTTTTTTCTTGTAATTTTGACTTTTTTCTGGAAATTTTGGCTTTTTTTTGTAATTTAAACTATTTTTTCTTGTAATTTTGACATTTTTTCTCGTAATTTTGGCTTTTTTTCTTGTAATTTTGGCTTTCTTCTTGTAATGTTTACTTTTTTCTGGTCATTTAGACTTTTTTCTTGTAATTTTGACTTTTTTCTTGTAATTTTGACTTTTTTCTGGAAATTTTGACTTTTTTCTTGTAATTTAAACTATTTTTTCTTGTGATTGTGACTTTTTTCTGCTGCAGACTCTTGACACCCAGATTGACCTTCTGAGTGTCTTGGAAGATATTTTGGTTCTCATAGATTTTATATGGGAGCCGTCTCCGATCCACCATCTTGATGAAGTGTCTCCCATCAGAAATGCAAACTTATGGTGATAGAGAGCATGTGGAATAAAAACTGTGTCTCTTTAGTGGGACGTGTCCCCTTTATTTAGCTCCGCCTCCTGACTAAAAGGACTAATGGTCATTTTAAAGACCTGGAGGACACCAGTTTGAAAATGGGGCTAAAGAAAGAATTGTTTTAGGGTTAAACCATATTTGCACCTGACTATAACTGTAAACTGGGTCAGAGGAGAAAGTATAGTGACAGGCTAGAGTATCTGACAACAGATAGTGATGGAGAACCTCTTGAGCAGGTAGGGGTCAAAGGGGAAGCAGCTGTCCAGAGGGTTGGTGTTGGTGGTCACGCTGTCTCCTCCTGCAGAGCTGCGGACCACCGGCAGCACGTGGCGGTTGTTCCTCTCTATGACGGTGTAGCAGAACACCACCTGGTACTTCCTGCAACACACACAGCTGCTGTCACCAAACAGGGACAAACTGCTCCAGCTGTTTCATTACCGCCTGTTGGGTTGGCAATGAAGAACTAAATATGACAAACCCTAGTAAGGGCAGCATTTATATAGAAAGAAAGAACAAAAATTTGACTGAATGGATAAATGTGATATGGTCTAATTCCATATCACATTTAAAAATATATGGATATGTCTTCTATATGGATATATCTTTTATATGGATATGTCTTCTATATGGATATATCTTTTATATGGATATATCTTTTATATGGATATGTCTTCTATATGGATATATCTTTTATATGGATATATCTTTTATATGGATATGTCTTTTATATGGATATATCTTTTATATGGATATGTCTTTTATATGGATATATCTTTTATATGGATATGTCTTCTATATGGATATATCTTTTATATGGATATGTCTTTTATATGGATATGTCTTTTATATGGATATATCTTTTATATGGATATATCTTATATATGGATATGTCTTCTATATGGATATATCTTTTATATGGATATATCTTTTATATGGATATATCTTATATATGGATATATCTTTTATATGGATATATCTTTTATATGGATATATCTTTTATATGGATATATCTTATATATGGATATATCTTTTATATGGATATATCTTTTATATGGATATATCTTATATATGGATATATCTTCTATATGGATATATCTTCTATATGGATATATCTTTTATATGGATATATCTTATATATGGATATATCTTTTATATGGATATATCTTTTATATGGATATATCTTTTATATGGATATATCGCCCAGCCCTATGCACTAGTAGTCTGGTGGCAGTTACCTGGTGATGGCAGCAAACATGCTGGTGACTGACGGCAGACAGACTTTGAGGGGGTTCAGCTGACACATCACCACCCGCTCCAGGTTCAGACTCTGCAGGTACTCCAGACCTGACACACACACACACACACACTTACAGTCATTTGTACAGAAGGCTCAGCATTCATCAATGTGGATCTGAAGTCTAGTCTGAAGTTGAGTATGTGAGAGTCAGCATGAAGTTGACACGTCTGAGTCTGAGAACTGATCTGAGACTATTGTATCGATGCCTGGAGCTGATAAAACTCTGTGCTGTTTTGTTTTTTAATGGTAAAAAAACCAAAACATGTTTGATATAATTTATCATTAAAAATGAAAAACCTACCAACCAACCAACCAACCTCCCAACCTACCAACCAACCTACCTACCTACCTACCTCCTAAACCAGTAGTTCTCAACCTTTTAAGTCATGACCCCCAATTTAACATGCATGTTGTCTGTGACCCCCGCTCACTGAACACAATCTCACACGCACAGTTCAGATCACCCAAAAAAGAAACAAAATGACCAAAAAAAGACACAAATTGACCACAAAATGATCAAAAAAGACACAAAAAGACACAATATGACAAAAAAAGGACATTAAGTGACCAAAAAGACTAAAACACATGAACACTTTAACACAGTGGAGACAGAGCTGACTTCCAAAATGATTTGGCGACCCCCAGAAATCATCTCGCGACCCCATTTGGGGTCCCGACCCCAAGGTTGAGAATAGCTGACCTAAACAACCAACCTACCTACCAACCTCCTAAACAACCAACCAACCAACCAACCAACCTACCTACCTACCTACCTACCTACCTCATAAACAACCAACCAACCAACCAACCAACCTACCTACCTCCTAAACAACCAACCTACCTACCAACCTCCTAAACAACCAACCAACCAACCAACCACCTAAACAACCAACCAACCAACCTACCTACCTACCTCATAAACAACCAACCAACCAACCAACCAACCAACCAACCAACCAACCAACCAACCAACCTACCTACCTCCTAAACAACCAACCAACCAACCTACCTACCTACCTACCTCATAAACAAACAACCAACCAACCAACCAACCAACCAACCTACCTACCTCCTAAACAACCAACCAACCAATCAACCAACCTACCTACCTACCTACCTACCTACCTACCTCATAAACAACCAACCAACCAACCAACCAACCAACCAACCAATCAACCAACCTACCTACCTCCTAAACAACCAACCAACCAACCAACCAACCTCCTAAACAACCAACCAACCAACCTACCTACCTACCTACCTCCTAAACAACCAACCAACCAACCTACCTACCTCCTAAACAACCAACCAACCAACCAACCAACCTCCTAAACAACCAACCAACCAACCAACCAACCAACCAACCAACCTACCTACCTACCTGGTGACCCTGCTAACAGTCATATAATGGCTGTGGAGGCTGGTTAGATCAGAGTGTGGTACCTGTCTTCATGTTGCCCTCCAGCATGGCTCTGTGTCTGAAGATCAGTGTGTAGAAGACGGCCTGGCAGGCGGAGTAGAAAGGCCCGTGGAGGCTGATGTCACAGCAGGCCTGTCTGCCGCTGCTGTCCTGGCTGTCTATGTAGCGGTGGAGCCAGGAGAGCAGCAGGTCCAGACAGGCCCGGACCGTTCTGCAGGAGGGGGGAGGACCAGGATTAGAACAGCAGCAGTATTAACAGTCACAGAGGAATTACCTGCTCATTACATTAACTCTATGGAGTTTAGTCCATGTCTGACTCCTTCCATCCTGCCTGTATTCACCTTAAAACATGTTTAAATACCATGTTGGTAGATTTTTCACCTATATGACCTGATAATAATAATAATTGATTTTTCATTCTGACTTACTGGATCAACATTTAGAACCAAAAAGAAACAAAGAAAAACCAACATAAATGTGATTTTGTGATTGTGTGTGATCCTGTCATCAACTCTGGTTTTATTCTAGTGGGACTCTGTTTGATTTGGCTCTTTGTGTTTAGCACAACACTTTTAGTCATTTTGTGTCTTTTTTTAGTCATTTTGTGTCTTTTTACTCATTTTGTGTCTTTTTTTAGTCATTTTGTGTCTTTTTTTAGTCATTTTGTGTCTTTTTTAGTCCTTTAGTCCAACATAAAATGTGATTTTGAATCTTTTTTTTAACTTTCAAAACACTATCATGCTCAATAAAGAATTGTAAATGTGTCAAATGTGACCAAAGGTGTCAAATCTACCATATAAGAGGGTTCCATCCAGTTCTATCATTTGATACTAAATCTATTTGAGCTTGTCTCCAGTTTTACTTGGTATATCATCATCAAACTGAAACTGGCCTCATGGAGTTTACAGCCAGAACTTTAGAGGTAAATGTACAGTAGGGCTCCACGCTGCTTTGTTTTCTAGTCTGATGGAGGCAACAAGTCTGATTATTTGGAGCTCCAGGACACTCCACAGGGTTAAGCTGGCTTTTGTTTTCTCCAGCAGAATGAACTCACAGGACAGGGATGAACTTGGCTCGAGCCAGGAAGCTGCCCAGGTATCCAGCAGCAGCCTGGCGGAGCACGGCCGGCTGGGAGGGATTCTGGAGGATCTTCCACAGGTGATCCAGGAAGGCCTCGGCCAAGGCCTGGAGCACAGGAAATACAACACAGCTACAGCTCAAACCATCACAACATTTTTTGTCAATTATTTCAGAAAGTGAAACTCAAACATTATATAGATTCATTACACATAGAGTGAAATATTTCAAGCCTGTTTTTCTTGTAATTTTGATGATTCTGGCTTAGAGAGAATGAAAACACTAAACTCAGTGTCTCAGAAAATTAGAATATTGATCAGAAGTTGAATATGTGAGTCCACAGTCAGTACTGACCACTCTGAAGCTGCAGAGGTAGAAGAGTGTGTACTGGACATGACTGGAAGCGTGTGTTGGCAGGATGAGCTTGTCAAACACACTTAATAAATCTCTGTACAGATCCTTCGTTCTTTCCACATGGAGACAGTCTGAGGGAGAGAAAACAACAGAGAAACAAAGGATGAGACACTTTAAAACATTCACTACACAAGGACACAAGTCCACAGTTGGTATTTTCTGTCTCTTTTGGTAAATTTGTCTCTTTTTGGTCATTTTGTGTCTTTTTGGTAATTTTATGTATTTTCTTTATGTTGTGTCTTTCTGGTAATTTTTGTGCCTTTTTGGGTCATTTTTACATCTATTTTTGGTCATTTTGTGTCTTTTTGGTCATTTCTGTGTCTTTTAGGGTCATTTTTGCAAATATTTTTTGGTCATTTTGTGTCTTTTTGGTCATTTTTGTGTTTTTTTGGGTCATTTTTGCAACAATTTTTTGGTCTTTTTGTGTCTTTTTGATCATCCTGTGTCTTTTTGGTCATTTTATGTATTTTCTTTGTTATGTTGTGTCTCTTTTGCTAATTTTATGTTTTTTTTGGTAATTTTTGTGTCTTTTTGGTCATTTTTGTGTCGTTTTGGGTCATTTTTGCAACTATTTTTGGTCATTTTGTGTCTTTTTTTTTTTTTTACACATATACATTAGAATATATAGAATATCATGAAAACGTTCAATATTTTTTGTCAATTATTTCAGAAAGTGAAACTCATACATTATATAGATTCATTACACATAGAGTGAAATATTTCAAGCCTGTTTTTCTTGTAGTTTTGATGATTCTGGCTTAGAGAGAATGAAAACACAAAACTCAGAAAATTAGAATATTACATTGGATCAATAAAAATGTATTGTATTTTAAACATAAATGTCAGGCTTCTGAAAAGTCTGTTCATTTCTAACCATCAATACTTGGTTGGGCTCCTTTGGTGTGTTTTTATGTGTTTTTAATGTGTTTTTATGTCTTTTTTGTTTAAAAAAAATGTTTTGTGTTTTTTTTGTGGGTTTTTGTCATTTTTGTCATTTTTTGTGTTTTTTGTCATTTTTGTCATTTTTTGTGTGTTTTAATGTGTTTTTTGTCATTTTTTTGTGTGTTTTTTGTCATTTGTTTGTGTGTTTCTCAGAAAATTATAATTAGAAAAGCAAAAGCTTCTAAATACAGTAAATAAACTGAAACACTTCCTGTTATTGGTCAGTTCTGTTATGGGAAAGGTGGACTCTAAAAGTTGAGCTACCGTTGACGTGACAGACGTCCTTGATGTACGCCATGAGAACGGCCATGAGAGTGTCCAGCCTGTCAGCCACTGGGTGGGCCATCACAGAGGACCTGGAGGGGAGGTCAGCTGACAGGTCCTCATCCTGACACACAACATAGACACACCGTTTAGAATAGGCAGCCCCCGGGAGAACATTAGTACATCAGACAGTCAAATGCATCGATCTTGTGCACTTTGAGAGCTAAATGAGTCGATGGATGGATGGATGGATGGATGGATGGGTGGGTGGATGGGTGGGTGGATGGATGGATGGATGGATGGATGGATGGATGGATGGATGGATGGATGGATGGATGGATGGATGGATGGATGGGTGGATGGATCGATGATGGGTGGGTGGATGGATGGATGGATAGATGATGGGTGGGTGGGTGGAAGGATGGATGGATGGCTGATGGATGGATGATGGATAGATGATGGGTGGGTGAAAGGATGGATGGATGGTTGGATGGATGGATGGATAGGTGATGGTGGGTGGAAGGATGGATGGGTGGATAGGTGGGTGGAAGGATGGATGGATGGATGGATGGATGGATGATGGATAGATGATGGTGGGTGGAAGGATGGATGGGTGGATAGGTGGGTGGAAGGATGGATGGATGATGGATGGATGATGGGTGGGTGAAAGGATGGATGGATGGATGGATGGATGGATGGATAGATGATGGTGGGTGGAAGGATGGATGGGTGGATAGGTGGGTGGAAGGATGGATGGATGGATGGATGGATGGATGGATAGATGATGGTGGGTGGAAGGATGGATGGATGGATGGATGGATGATGGGTGGATGGATGGATGGATGGATGATGGGTGGATGGATGGATGGATGGATGGATGGATGAATGGATGGATGGATGGATGATGGGTGGATGGATGGATGGATGGATGGATGGATGGATGGATGGGTGGGTGAAAGGATGGATGGATGGATGGATGGATGATGGATAGATGATGGGTGGGTGAAAGGATGGATGATGGATGGATGGATGGATGGATTGATGGATGGATGGATGGATGGATGGATGGAGTCAGGAGACACCGTGGCATAGAATCTTTGTTATCCTACTTGTTACTGTGCTGCTGTTAGATGGATTTTCTATAAAAAGCCCAAATTTAGTGGCCTCTCGCAGATTTTAATCCAATCCACTTTATTTATATAGCACAATTTTAGCAAACACAAGGTTTCCAAAGTGCTGCACAAACAATAAATAGATAACACAATACAAAGAGATGTAGTAAGCAATAGAACAGTAAAATGCAATAAGAAAATAAATTAAAAATAGGAAAAAAAATAAAAATAAAATGTAAAATGTACTGCCCGCACAAAATAAAATATGCATGTATACAAATAAAAAAAAAATCATAAAATCAACATAAAATCAACACGTGTTAAAATCAACCTCAATCAATCAAAATTAACGTGGTGTTAAAAGCCAACGAGAAGAGGTGGGTTTTAAGAAGAGACTTAAAATGAGACAGTGAACTCTAAATGCCTCTATTCCGTCATATACACTGATCTTAATCATTGCATATTTTAATTAATTATTGTAGGTGGATTCTGTTAACACACTGTGCTCTTATTTTGAAAGCAGCATGTGTTTAGCAACAGAAAGTAAATCATACCGTTAGGCACAGTTAAGCCATTTGTGATTAAAACTATTTTAATTGTCAGCTAATGCTAACCGAACAGCGTATGCAGCAGTGTGTTTGGATGGTTTGGAATACCTGGGACCGGCCCCGACAGGTGGACGGGGTTTAGTTTAGTGATGATGTGGGGACGGGACTGAGACAGACAGGGAGGCGTTCAGGCGTCTCTCTGTCATGCCGAAGCAGCTCAGTCCTCCTGCAGCAGTCTCTCCCAGCTGCAGAGCCGGAAGGGATGTTAATCCCTTAGCGTCCAGTCTGCTAATTGCTAACAGGCTAACAGTTAGCTCTGTAGCAGTACAGTGTGTATGTGCTAACAGGCTAACAGTTAGCTCTGTAGCAGTACAGTGTGTATGTGCTAACAGGCTAACAGTTAGCTCTGTAGCAGTACAGTGTGTATGTGCTGCTGCTGCAGGAGGTGTTCACTTAGCGACCTCTGTTTGTTTACAACAAGCACCAGACACTCTGTGCACAGTTAGTGATGCCGGTTAATTCACCATCACTATGTTTATGATCAGCGGAGACTATGTGCATATTAGAGAGGGCGTGGCCTGAGACTTTAGAGAGGGCGTGGCCTGAGACTTTAGAGAGGGCGTGGCCTGAGACTTTAGAGAGGGCGTGGCCTGAGACACTAGAGAGGGCGTGGCCTGAGACTTTAGAGAGGGCGTGGCCTGAGACTTTAGAGGGCGTGGCCTGAGACTTTAGAGAGGGCGTGGCCTGAGACTTTAGAGAGGGCGTGGCCTGAGACTTAAAAGAGGGCGTGGCCTGAGACTTTAGAGAGGGCGTGGCCTGAGACATTAGAGAGGGCGTGGCCTGAGACTTAAAAGAGGGCGTGGCCTGAGACTATAGAGAGGGCGTGGCCTGAGACTTTAGAGAGGGCGTGGCCTGAGACTTAAAAGAGGGCGTGGCCTGAGACTTAAAAGAGGGCGTGGCCTGAGACTTAAAAGAGGGCGTGGCCTGAGACTTTCGAGAGGGCGTGGCCTGAGACTTAAAAGAGGGCGTGGCCTGAGACTTTCGAGAGGGCGTGGCCTGAGACGTTAGAGAGGGCGTGGCCTGAGACGTTAGAGAGGGCGTGGCCTGAGACTTTAGAGAGGGCGTGGCCTGAGACTTTAGAGAGGGTGTGGCCTGAGACGTTAGAGAGGGCGTGGCCTGAGACTTTAGAGAGGGCGTGGCCTGAGACGTTAGAGAGGGCGTGGCCTGAGACTTTAGAGAGGGCGTGGCCTGAGACTTTAGAGAGGGTGTGGCCTGAGACGTTAGAGAGGGCGTGGCCTGAGACTTTAGAGAGGGCGTGGCCTGAGACTTTAGAGAGGGCGTGGCCTGAGACTTTAGAGAGGGCGTGGCCTGAGACTTTAGAGAGGGCGTGGCCTGAGACTTTTGAGAGGGCGTGGCCTGAGACGTTAGAGAGGGCGTGGCCTGAGACTTTAGAGAGGGCGTGGCCTGAGACTTTTGAGAGGGCGTGGCCTGAGACGTTAGAGAGGGCGTGGCCTGAGACGTTAGAGAGGGCGTGGCCTGAGACGTTAGAGAGGGCGTGGCCTGAGACGTTAGAGAGGGCGTGGCCTGAGACTTTAGAGAGGGCGTGGCCTGAGACGTTAGAGAGGGCGTGGCCTGAGACTTTAGAGAGGGCGTGGCCTGAGACTTTAGAGAGGGCGTGGCCTGAGACGTTAGAGAGGGCGTGGCCTGAGACGTTAGAGAGGGCGTGGCCTGAGACGTTAGAGAGGGCGTGGCCTGAGACTTTAGAGAGGGCGTGGCCTGAGACGTTAGAGAGGGCGTGGCCTGAGACTTTCCCGGTGGCCACTCTTCCCCCTGAAGGAAACTCGGCTATTAAATAACAGGAAGTAGCTCAACACCATGAGGAGGACAGCATAGTCACCATGTCAAAGAGTCCTTCTTCAGTCCGCTGGCTGGGCACAACATTTTCTTCTGCCTCCTCGATGTCTGACCGAGATGCACTCACCTGAAATACACCAAACACAGAGGTCCTCATTCATCAAACCAATGTAGAAACCAGCTCAGATCTGAGCTTATATTTGGTCTTATGACAGGATTCACATGTGATTTTATCAAACGATCGTATCTCTCCAATCACAGCGTGAGAATGATCAGCTGTTTATTAATGTGGCGGCTCTAAACAAGCCTCATTTAAATACCACGCCCTAATATATATAATATATATATAATATATAATATAAACTAGGTCTAGAGACCTCGCCCCGTGAGTTTACGACACTGAAGGATGCAATATGGCCTTTTTTTTTTTTAAAACTCATCTTTATTATCAAAGTGCACCGTTACAAATAACAGGAGGAAATAGACATTTTTTTAATGAAATAAAAGTACTTATAGTTATAAACTCAAACAAGTTCAGTGAATATTTTACATTCGGAGCACAGACTTAAAGTTTCTCAGCTTTTTGGTTGAAGGAGGTAAACAATGTTTTAAAGTCAGTTTTAATCCAAAAGAAGAGGAATTTCTCAGAGTCAGACAGTGAAACGCTGACGTCCAACAGCTGCAACAACAAACTGGTTTAGTTTGGCAGCAGAAAAAGAGAAAAGGAAGGAAATCAGTGGTGCTGTCAGCAGAGCAGCATCCAACTATTTCACATATACATCGTGATATATACGATGTATAAGTGTTGTGTGGAGTTTCACTACTTACGTCCAGTTTGAGCATCTTTCCGATGATCACCTCCAGGACGTCTCGTCTGATGGACGGGATGTAGGTGGTCACCCTCAGCAGGTTGTGGACGTAACACTCCTGTACAGAGCAACAAAAACTACTGTATCAATGATCCAGAGAAGAACTGACTGGAACCAGGAGTTCATTAGTCAACACTTCCACAGCTTGTTGGAGCGTTATCATCACAAACAGCTCAAACTAATCAGGTTCCACTGGCAGCGCTTTAATAAACCTTTTCATCTTAAATCCCAACAGGCTGAGGTCTGATGGTTCATTGAAGTAACCATGTTTCTGGCTACTATTCATCCATTCACCACTAACTGATATATGAGGCTTCTGACAAACCAAGAAAAGTCTCTCTAACCCAGGGGTCTCAAACTCTAATCACCTGGGGGCCGCTGGAGGCAGTACCAAAATGACCAAAAAAAGACACAAAATTATGAAAACAAAGACACAAAATAACAGAAAAAAACTAAATTACTTATAAAAGACACAAAATTACCAAAAAAAAGAGACAAAATTACTTTAAAAAAAGACACAAAATAACAGAAAAAAAACTAAATTACTTAAAAAAGACACAAAATTACTAAAAAAGACACAAAATTACGAAAACAAAGACACAAAATAACAGAAAAAAAACTAAATTACTTAAAAAAGACACAAAATTACTGAAAAAAGACACAAAATGACCAAAAAAGACACAAAATTACGAAAACAAAGACACAAAATAACAGAAAAAAACGAAATTACTTAAAAAAGACACAAAATTACTAAAAAAGACACAAAATTACGAAAACAAAGACACAAAATAACAGAAAAAAACGAAATTACTTAAAAAAGACACAAAATGACCAAAAAAGACACAAAATTACAAAAAAGACAAAATTATTTTTAAAAAAGACAAAATAATTCAAAAAAGACACAAAATTACCAAAAGAGACATAAAATGACTGAAAAAACACTAAATTACTTAAAAAAGACACAAATGACCAAAAAAGACACAAAATTATTTAAAAAAAAGACACAAAATTATTAAAAAAGACACAAAATGACTGAAAAAACACTAAATTACTTAAAAAAGACACAAATGACCAAAAAAAGACACAAAATTATTTTAAAAAAAGACACAAAATTATTTAAAAAAGACACAAAATGACCAAAACAGTAATTAAAGGGACCTTCCACACACAACACGGTAAAGTGTCATTCATATAAAACTCACATTAAACTTTCATATCAAGGTGGGGGCCACAAAATATCATCACGAGGGCCACAATTGGCCCGCGGGCCACCAGTTTGAGCCCCTTGCTGTAAAGTGTGATAAAACAATGAGAAGCGATGATGTTGGCGGGTTCATATTACGTGAAGCATAATGAACGTGGCTCTTACCAGTGCTCTGGAGGATTTCTGTACAAAAGGGAAGTTCTCTTGCAGAATGGGCATCAGAAAGCGACTTGTACTGAAATAAAAGGAAGTAAAGTTTGTTTATGTAGCACTTCTCACAGATAAAACCAAAAAAGTGCTTTACAGAAGATAAAAAGAAATAAATAAGATAAGGGAACATAAGACAATTAAAAAACTGTTAAAACACAATGAAACATAAATATTATAAAATAATATGTACAATGCATGCTGGTCATCCCAATGCCTGTCTAAAAAGATATCTGGTCTTAACCCATTGAGGCCTAAAACGGCTGTAAAAACTGCCTGTAAACCTCTGATGGTGATTTTAAAATCAGCCCCTAAAACCTGAAGTTTCTCTGTAAATCCAACAGAAGTGTCAACTCTTCTACTAAATAATAGATTTTTCAGCCTCTGTAGCAGATAGAAATGAAATTCATAAAGTATCTGAGAGCTTATAGCTGTTATATCTGAGCTCCCTCCGCTATAGTCGTCTTCACCATGATTTATAAGTTCTGGAAAAGTCCCATGATGCATTGGGACACTCCCACATTTATTCTCTTTTTGTGTCTTTTTGAGTCATTTTAAAGTTTTTTTGTCTTTTTGTGTCTTCTTTTGGTAATTTTGTTTTTTTTTGGTGATTTTGTTTCTTTTTTTTTTTTTTTTAGTAATTTTGTCCTTTTTTTGGTAATTTTGTGTCTTTTGGTAATTTTGTGTCTTTTTTTGGTCATTTTGTGTCTTTTTTTGGGGATGATTTCAAAGTTCTGGAAAAGTCCCATGATGCATTGTGACACTCCCACATTTATTCTCATTTTGAGTCATTTTGTGTCTTTTTTTGGTCATTTTGTGTCATTTTGTGTCTTTTTTAAGTCATTTTGTCTTTTTTTTGGGTCATTTTGTCTTTAGTCATTTTGTGTCTTTTTTTTGGGGTCATTTTGTGTCTTATTTTAGTCATTTTGTGTCTTTTTTTGGTCATTTTGTGTCTTTTTTTGGTGATGATTTCAAAGTTCTGGAAAAGTCCCATGATGCATTGGGACACTCCCACATTTATTCTCATTTTGAGTCATTTTGTGTCTTTTTTTGGTCATTTTGTGTCATTTTGTGTCTTTTTTAAGTAATTTTGTCTTTTTTTTGGGTCATTTTGTCTTTTTTAGTCATTTTGTGTCTTTTTTTTGGGGTCATTTTGTGTCTTATTTTAGTCATTTTGTGTCCTTTTTGGTCATTTTGTGTCTTTTTTTGGTGATGATTTCAAAGTTCTGGAAAAGTCCCATGATGCATTGGGACACTCCCACATTTATTCTCATTTTTCACGATGGAACATATCTGGTGATGACCTGCAGCGTCTTTTTTTGGTCGTTTTGTGTCATTTTTTGTCATTTTGTGTCTTTTTTAAGTCATTTTGTCTTTTTTTTGTCATTTTGTGTCTTTTTTAGTCATTTTGTGTCTTTTTTTGTCATTTTGTGTCTTTTTTTAGTCATTTTGTGTCTTTTTTGGTCATTTTGTGTCTTTTTTTAGTCATTTTGTGTCTTTTTTGGTCATTTCGTGTCTTTTTTTGGTGATGGTTTCAAAGTTCTGGAAAAGTCCCATGATGCATTGGGACACTCCCACATTTATTCTCATTTTGAGTCATTTTGTGTCTTTTTTAAGTCATTTTGTGTCTTTTTTTGGTCATTTTGTGTCTTTTTTTTGTCATTTTGTGTCTTTTTTTTTGTCATTTTGTGTCTTTTTTGGTCATTTTGTGTCTTTTTTGGTCATTTTGTGTCTTTTTTTAGACATTTTGTGTCTTTTTTGGTCATTTTGTGTCTTTTTTTTAGTCATTTTGTGTCTTTTTTGGTCATTTTGTGTCTTTTTTTAGTCATTTTGTGTCTTTTTTGGTCATTTCGTGTCTTTTTTTGGTGATGGTTTCAAAGTTCTGGAAAAGTCCCATGATGCATTGGGACACTCCCACATGTATTCTCATTTTGAGTCATTTTGTGTCTTTTTTAAGTCATTTTGTGTCTTTTTTTGGTCATTTTGTGTCTTTTTTTTGTCATTTTGTGTCTTTTTTTTTGTCATTTTGTGTCTTTTTTGGTCATTTTGTGTCTTTTTTTAGACATTTTGTGTCTTTTTTGGTCATTTTGTGTCTTTTTTTTAGTCATTTTGTGTCTTTTTTGGTCATTTTGTGTCTTTTTTTAGTCATTTTGTGTCTTTTTTGGTCATTTTGTTTCTTTTTTTAGTCATTTTGTGTCTTTTTTGGTCATTTTGTGTCTTTTTTTTTGTGATGATTTCAAAGTTCTGGAAAAGTCCCATGATGCATTGCGACACTCCCACATGTAATCTGATGCATTTCATTGGCCAAGAGACCGAAAATAGGTGGAAAAAACTACAAACACTACAAAACCACGTATCCTCTTTAATGGTAGAATAACTCAACAGGCCCAGCAGGTTTTAATGGTAGAAATGTGGTGATGCTTTCCACCTTCAATGAGTTAATGTGATTTTTAAAAGAGTCGCCAGAAGCATCAGACCGTAGGAGGAGAGGAGGCAGAGAGTTCAGAGTTTGGGTGCCACATATTGAAATAGTTAGTTTCAGCCATTGTAAATGAAGAACATTCATAGTTAGACAAGACAAAAGAACTTACGATGGAACATATCTGGTGATGACCTGCAGCGCCTGGTGACACTGGTCAAAGCTCCTGGGGAGGGCTTAAAAAGCAGAGAAGCAGCACAGAGTTTGTTCTGCACATTCATCACTCAATCTCCTAACAACAAGCTGCTGCAGGGATCCATCACACACACACACACACTCACACACACGTTGCTAAAATCATCCACGTACATTACTGTATTTACATTTCATTTGAAATAGATGAGAGAAAACCTACTTTCATCTTCGTCATCTGAGTCAGAAATATCCACCCCTCCTTCACAGAAGGTCACTCTCTCTGGAAACACAACACACAACATGAGCCCATTATAGATATAGATATATATATATATATATATATATAGTACAAAGTGAATCAGATCATAACTCTTTTATCAATAGTCTAATTTGGAGAATTGAGACTTCCCTACTGGCTGATTCCCATCAACATGGTGCAGCTCATAGCAAACATCAAAGAACATTAAAACAGATTTTATTTGACCCTTTATAACATAAACAACCTAAAGTCACTGTTTAATAAGAATTTATCATCTATTTAAAACATTTTAATGTATTTTCTGACATTTTTAGAGACACTGAGAGCAACAAAATTCATCACCGCAACACATTTTTAAATAAAAAAACAAAAAAAAAATGTTTTCTTTTCTTTTCTTTGTCAAACACTTAAATATGCTCAAGGCTAGCTGCTATCACCAACATGTAGTTTATTATAATAAACACATATTTTAATTCAAACGATTCTATCATTACCGTAACATTTAACCATTTTTTATCATCAATTTTCATTCAGATTTTGTTCTTTATACATTGTTAAAAACCATTATGTTTGATTATATTCTGTTAAATTATACATTTTTAAACAAATGTATATTTATTTATATAAAGTTTATTAAATATTTATTGTATATAAGTGTGGGGGAAACCATGACATTTTTATCTGGTGATGAATTTGTGAATCAAAAATATGTTTAAAAATATTATTTTAACATCAAACAATGAATTGTGCCTCATTATGGCGATATTGTTAATTAATATAAAAGTGAAATATATTTAGTTTAATAAAGTATGTCCTTATAATCTGCACAGACAGAACTCAGACTGGCTTCATGAGATAACTCTTATATATATATATATATATATAAATTGTTTCCCTGGTGGG
>NC_081529.1:37737296-37746908 GCF_030273125.1 Centropristis striata
ATCAGGTCACTCTGCTCGGGCCAGTTCATCACTGCTGGCAGCTTTACTTTATCTCTTTTGTACATTTTTTTTGTCTTTTTTTGGTCATTTTGTGACCAAAAAAAGACGTAAAAAGACACAAAAAGAAACAAAAGACGTAAAATGGTCAAAAAAGACATAAAAAGACAAAAAAACACAAAAAATAGATTAAAAAAGACAAAAAAGACGTAAAATCACCAAAAAAGACACAAAAAGTTTTTTTTATCTTGGTAAGAACCAAATAATCATCAGGTCACTCTGCTCGGGCCAGTTCATCACTGCTGGCAGCTTTACTTTATCTCTTTTGTACATTTTTTTTGTCTTTTTTTGGTCACAAAATAACCAAAGACATAAAAAAGAAAAAAAATGACCAAAAAAAGACACAAAAAGACGTAAAATTATCAAAAAAGATGTGAAAACACACAAAAAAAGACACAAAAGACGT
Organism: Centropristis striata; assembly: GCF_030273125.1. Lineage (NCBI taxonomy): Eukaryota > Metazoa > Chordata > Actinopteri > Perciformes > Serranidae > Centropristis > Centropristis striata. The sequence goes on from NC_081529.1 coordinate 37,737,760, forward strand.
AAAATCACCAAAAAAAGACACACAAACTAAACCAGACAATCAACAAAAGTTTTTTTTATCTTGGTAAGAACCAAATAATCATCAGGTCACTCTGCTCGGGCCAGTTCATCACTGCTGGATGCTTTACTTTATCTCTTTTGTACATTTTTTGTCTTTTTTGGTCATTTTGTGAACAAAAGAAGATGTAAAAAGACACAAAAAGACCAAAAAAAGATTTTTAAAAAGGCACAAAAAAGAAACAAAAACTGTAAAATCACAAAAGACACAAAAAGACAACAGAAAAAAAAACAAGAAAAGACACAATAGACGTAAAATCACCAAAAAAAACACAAAAAAGACAAAAAAAACACCAAAAAAAATCTCACCAAAAAAAGACACAAAGTTATTTTTATCTTGGTAAGAACCAATCAATCATCAGGTCACTCTGCTCGAGCCAGTTCATCACTGCTGGCAGCTTTACTTTATCTCTTTTGTACATTTTTTTTGTCTTTTTTTGGTCATTTTGTGACCAAAAAAAGACGTAAAAAGACACAAAAAGAAACAAAAGACGTAAAATGGTCAAAAAAGACATAAAAAGACAAAAAAACACAAAAAATAGATTAAAAAAGACAAAAAAGACGTAAAATCACCAAAAAAGACACAAAAAGTTTTTTTATCTTGGTAAGAACCAAATAATCATCAGGTCACTCTGCTCGGGCCAGTTCATCACTGCTGGCAGCTTTACTTTATCTCTTTTGTACATTTTTTTTGTCTTTTTTTGGTCATTTTGTGACCAAAAAAAGACGTAAAAAGACACAAAAAGAAACAAAAGACGTAAAATGGTCAAAAAAGACATAAAAAGACAAAAAAACACAAAAAATAGATTAAAAAAGACAAAAAAGACGTAAAATCACCAAAAAAGACACAAAAAGTTTTTTTATCTTGGTAAGAACCAAATAATCATCAGGTCACTCTGCTCGGGCCAGTTCAGCACTGCTGGCAGCTTTACTTTATCTGGTTTAAAGAGTTAATTTATTATTTGAAGTGTTCAACATGCTTATTTCTAGATTTAATAATCTTAATTTAATAAATGTTTCCAGTGAACAGTCTCTCCTCACCAGCAGCGTGTAGATCAGCTGTTCATAGTCTTTAGTTAACTGAGTCACACAACCCCGGAACTCCTGCAGCCAGCTGATGATCTGAGCGTCCTGCCAGAGGAGAGTTATTATACACACATATATATACATATACATATATATACATATATATATTAAAACAAGACTCACTGAGATTAGAGATTAATGTGACTGAGATCATCTGAAACACTGAGACTCACCTTTATCTCAGGATCAGACAACTGATGAGTCAGCAGCTCATAATCACTGGAGTCTCCCTGGAAACAAGACAAACACACCAGTAGAGGTACTAGTACACACTGGGACATGACTCTACTGCAGTAGAGGTACTAGTACACACTGGGACATGACTCTACTACAGTAGAGGTACTAGTACACACTGGGACATGACTCTACTGCAGTAGAGGTACTAGTACACACTGGGACATGACTCTACTGCAGTAGAGGTACTAGTACACACTGGGACATGACTCTACTGCAGTAGAGGTACTAGTACACACTGGGACATGACTCTACTACAGTAGAGGTACTAGTACACACTGGGACATGACTCTACTGCAGTAGAGGTACTAGTACACACTGGGACATGACTCTACTGCAGTAGAGGTACTAGTACACACTGTGACATGACTCTACTGCAGTAGAGGTACTAGTACACACTGGGACATGACTCTACTGCAGTAGAGGTACTAGTACACACTGGGACATGACTCTACTGCAGTAGAGGTACTAGTACACACTGGGACATGACTCTACTACAGTAGAGGTACTAGTACACACTGGGACATGACTCTACTACAGTAGAGGTACTAGTACACACTGTGACATGACTCTACTACAGTAGAGGTACTAGTACACACTGGGACATGACTCTACTACAGTAGAGGTACTAGTACACACTGGGACATGACTCTACTGCAGTAGAGGTACTAGTACACACTGGGACATGACTCTACTGCAGTAGAGGTACTAGTACACACTGGGACATGACTCTACTACAGTAGAGGTACTAGTACACACTGGGACATGACTCTACTGCAGTAGAGGTACTAGTACACACTGGGACATGACTCTACTACAGTAGAGGTACTAGTACACACTGGGACATGACTCTACTACAGTAGAGGTACTAGTACACACTGGGACATGACTCTACTGCAGTAGAGGTACTAGTACACACTGGGACATGACTCTACTACAGTAGAGGTACTAGTACACACTGGGACATGACTCTACTACAGTAGAGGTACTAGTACACACTGGGACATGACTCTACTGCAGTAGAGGTACTAGTACACACTGGGACATGACTCTACTACAGTAGAGGTACTAGTACACACTGGGACATGACTCTACTGCAGTAGAGGTACTAGTACACACTGGGACATGACTCTACTGCAGTAGAGGTACTTGTACACACTGTGACATGACTCTACTGCAGTAGAGGTACTAGTACACACTGGGACATGACTCTACTGCAGTAGAGGTACTAGTACACACTGGGACATGACTCTACTGCAGTAGAGGTACTAGTACACACTGGGACATGACTCTACTACAGTAGAGGTACTAGTACACACTGGGACATGACTCTACTACAGTAGAGGTACTAGTACACACTGTGACATGACTCTACTACAGTAGAGGTACTAGTACACACTGGGACATGACTCTACTACAGTAGAGGTACTAGTACACACTGGGACATGACTCTACTGCAGTAGAGGTACTAGTACACACTGGGACATGACTCTACTGCAGTAGAGGTACTAGTACACACTGGGACATGACTCTACTGCAGTAGAGGTACTAGTACACACTGGGACATGACTCTACTGCAGTAGAGGTACTAGTACACACTGGGACATGACTCTACTGCAGTAGAGGTACTAGTACACACTGGGACATGACTCTACTGCAGTAGAGGTACTAGTACACACTGGGACATGACTCTACTGCAGTAGAGGTACTAGTACACACTGTGACATGACTCTACTGCAGTAGAGGTACTAGTACACACTGGGACATGACTCTACTGCAGTAGAGGTACTAGTACACACTGGGACATGACTCTACTGCAGTAGAGGTACTAGTACACACTGGGACATGACTCTACTACAGTAGAGGTACTAGTACACACTGGGACATGACTCTACTACAGTAGAGGTACTAGTACACACTGTGACATGACTCTACTACAGTAGAGGTACTAGTACACACTGGGACATGACTCTACTACAGTAGAGGTACTAGTACACACTGGGACATGACTCTACTGCAGTAGAGGTACTAGTACACACTGGGACATGACTCTACTGCAGTAGAGGTACTAGTACACACTGGGACATGACTCTACTGCAGTAGAGGTACTAGTACACACTGGGACATGACTCTACTGCAGTAGAGGTACTAGTACACACTGGGACATGACTCTACTACAGTAGAGGTACTAGTACACACTGGGACATGACTCTACTGCAGTAGAGGTACTAGTACACACTGGGACATGACTCTACTACAGTAGAGGTACTAGTACACACTGGGACATGACTCTACTGCAGTAGAGGTACTAGTACACACTGGGACATGACTCTACTGCAGTAGAGGTACTAGTACACACTGGGACATGACTCTACTACAGTAGAGGTACTAGTACACACTGGGACATGACTCTACTGCAGTAGAGGTACTAGTACACACTGGGACATGACTCTACTACAGTAGAGGTACTAGTACACACTGGGACATGACTCTACTACAGTAGAGGTACTAGTACACACTGGGACATGACTCTACTGCAGTAGAGGTACTAGTACACACTGGGACATGACTCTACTACAGTAGAGGTACTAGTACACACTGGGACATGACTCTACTGCAGTAGAGGTACTAGTACACACTGGGACATGACTCTACTGCAGTAGAGGTACTAGTACACACTGTGACATGACTCTACTGCAGTAGAGGTACTAGTACACACTGGGACATGACTCTACTGCAGTAGAGGTACTAGTACACACTGGGACATGACTCTACTGCAGTAGAGGTACTAGTACACACTGGGACATGACTCTACTACAGTAGAGGTACTAGTACACACTGGGACATGACTCTACTACAGTAGAGGTACTAGTACACACTGTGACATGACTCTACTACAGTAGAGGTACTAGTACACACTGGGACATGACTCTACTACAGTAGATGGTACTAGTACACACTGGGACATGACTCTACTGCAGTAGAGGTACTAGTACACACTGGGACATGACTCTACTGCAGTAGAGGTACTAGTACACACTGGGACATGACTCTACTACAGTAGAGGTACTAGTACACACTGGGACATGACTCTACTGCAGTAGAGGTACTAGTACACACTGGGACATGACTCTACTACAGTAGAGGTACTAGTACACACTGGGACATGACTCTACTACAGTAGAGGTACTAGTACACACTGGGACATGACTCTACTGCAGTAGAGGTACTAGTACACACTGGGACATGACTCTACTACAGTAGAGGTACTAGTACACACTGGGACATGACTCTACTACAGTAGAGGTACTAGTACACACTGGGACATGACTCTACTGCAGTAGAGGTACTAGTACACACTGGGACATGACTCTACTACAGTAGAGGTACTAGTACACACTGGGACATGACTCTACTGCAGTAGAGGTACTAGTACACACTGGGACATGACTCTACTGCAGTAGAGGTACTAGTACACACTGTGACATGACTCTACTGCAGTAGAGGTACTAGTACACACTGGGACATGACTCTACTGCAGTAGAGGTACTAGTACACACTGGGACATGACTCTACTGCAGTAGAGGTACTAGTACACACTGGGACATGACTCTACTACAGTAGAGGTACTAGTACACACTGGGACATGACTCTACTACAGTAGAGGTACTAGTACACACTGTGACATGACTCTACTACAGTAGAGGTACTAGTACACACTGGGACATGACTCTACTACAGTAGAGGTACTAGTACACACTGGGACATGACTCTACTGCAGTAGAGGTACTAGTACACACTGGGACATGACTCTACTGCAGTAGAGGTACTAGTACACACTGGGACATGACTCTACTGCAGTAGAGGTACTAGTACACACTGGGACATGACTCTACTGCAGTAGAGGTACTAGTACACACTGGGACATGACTCTACTGCAGTAGAGGTACTAGTACACACTGGGACATGACTCTACTACAGTAGAGGTACTAGTACACACTGGGACATGACTCTACTGCAGTAGAGGTACTAGTACACACTGTGACATGACTCTACTGCAGTAGAGGTACTAGTACACACTGGGACATGACTCTACTGCAGTAGAGGTACTAGTACACACTGGGACATGACTCTACTGCAGTAGAGGTACTAGTACACACTGGGACATGACTCTACTACAGTAGAGGTACTAGTACACACTGGGACATGACTCTACTACAGTAGAGGTACTAGTACACACTGGGACATGACTCTACTACAGTAGAGGGTACTAGTACACACTGTGGACATGACTCTACTACAGTAGAGGTACTAGTACACACTGGGACATGACTCTACTGCAGTAGAGGTACTAGTACACACTGGGACATGACTCTACTGCAGTAGAGGTACTAGTACACACTGGGACATGACTCTACTGCAGTAGAGGTACTAGTACACACTGGGACATGACTCTACTGCAGTAGAGGTACTAGTACACACTGGGACATGACTCTACTGCAGTAGAGGTACTAGTACACACTGGGACATGACTCTACTACAGTAGAGGTACTAGTACACACTGGGACATGACTCTACTGCAGTAGAGGTACTAGTACACACTGTGACATGACTCTACTGCAGTAGAGGTACTAGTACACACTGGGACATGACTCTACTGCAGTAGAGGTACTAGTACACACTGGGACATGACTCTACTGCAGTAGAGGTACTAGTACACACTGGGACATGACTCTACTACAGTAGAGGTACTAGTACACACTGGGACATGACTCTACTACAGTAGAGGTACTAGTACACACTGGACATGACTCTACTACAGTAGAGGTACTAGTACACACTGGGACATGACTCTACTACAGTAGAGGTACTAGTACACACTGGGACATGACTCTACTGCAGTAGAGGTACTAGTACACACTGGGACATGACTCTACTGCAGTAGAGGTACTAGTACACACTGGGACATGACTCTACTGCAGTAGAGGTACTAGTACACACTGGGACATGACTCTACTGCAGTAGAGGTACTAGTACACACTGGGACATGACTCTACTGCAGTAGAGGTACTAGTACACACTGGGACATGACTCTACTACAGTAGAGGTACTAGTACACACTGGGACATGACTCTACTGCAGTAGAGGTACTAGTACACACTGGGACATGACTCTACTACAGTAGAGGTACTAGTACACACTGGGACATGACTCTACTGCAGTAGAGGTACTAGTACACACTGGGACATGACTCTACTGCAGTAGAGGTACTAGTACACACTGGGACATGACTCTACTGCAGTAGAGGTACTAGTACACACTGGGACATGACTCTACTGCAGTAGAGGTACTAGTACACACTGGGACATGACTCTACTGCAGTAGAGGTACTAGTACACACTGGGACATGACTCTACTACAGTAGAGGTACTAGTACACACTGGGGACATGACTCTACTGCAGTAGAGGTACTAGTACACACTGGGACATGACTCTACTACAGTAGAGGTACTAGTACACACTGGGACATGACTCTACTGCAGTAGAGGTACTAGTACACACTGGGACATGACTCTACTGCAGTAGAGGTACTAGTACACACTGGGACATGACTCTACTGCAGTAGAGGTACTAGTACACACTGGGACATGACTCTACTGCAGTAGAGGTACTAGTACACACTGGGACATGACTCTACTACAGTAGAGGTACTAGTACACACTGGGACATGACTCTACTACAGTAGAGGTACTAGTACACACTGTGACATGACTCTACTACAGTAGAGGGTACTAGTACACACTGGGGACATGACTCTACTACAGTAGAGGTACTAGTACACACTGGGACATGACTCTACTGCAGTAGAGGTACTAGTACACACTGGGACATGACTCTACTGCAGTAGAGGTACTAGTACACACTGGGACATGACTCTACTGCAGTAGAGGTACTAGTACACACTGGGGACATGACTCTACTGCAGTAGAGGTACTAGTACACACTGGGACATGACTCTACTACAGTAGAGGTACTAGTACACACTGGGACATGACTCTACTGCAGTAGAGGTACTAGTACACACTGGACATGACTCTACTACAGTAGAGGTACTAGTACACACTGGGACATGACTCTACTGCAGTAGAGGTACTAGTACACACTGGGACATGACTCTACTGCAGTAGAGGTACTAGTACACACTGGGACATGACTCTACTACAGTAGAGGTACTAGTACACACTGGGACATGACTCTACTGCAGTAGAGGTACTAGTACACACTGGGACATGACTCTACTACAGTAGAGGTACTAGTACACACTGGGACATGACTCTACTGCAGTAGAGGTACTAGTACACACTGGGACATGACTCTACTGCAGTAGAGGTACTAGTACACACTGGGACATGACTCCACTGCAGTAGAGGTACTAGTACACACTGGGACATGACTCTACTGCAGTAGAGGTACTAGTACACACTGGGACATGACTCTACTGCAGTAGAGGTACTAGTACACACTGGGACATGACTCTACTGCAGTAGAGGTACTAGTACACACTGGGACATGACTCTACTACAGTAGAGGTACTAGTACACACTGGGACATGACTCTACTACAGTAGAGGTACTAGTACACACTGGGACATGACTCTACTGCAGTAGAGGTACTAGTACACACTGTGACATGACTCTACTGCAGTAGAGGTACTAGTACACACTGGGACATGACTCTACTGCAGTAGAGGTACTAGTACACACTGGGACATGACTCTACTGCAGTAGAGGTACTAGTACACACTGGGACATGACTCTACTACAGTAGAGGTACTAGTACACACTGTGACATGACTCTACTGCAGTAGAAGGTACTAGTACACACTGGGACATGACTCTACTGCAGTAGAGGTACTAGTACACACTGGGACATGACTCTACTGCAGTAGAGGTACTAGTACACACTGGGACATGACTCTACTGCAGTAGAGGTACTAGTACACACTGGGACATGACTCTACTGCAGTAGAGGTACTAGTACACACTGTGACATGACTCTACTACAGTAGAGGTACTAGTACACACTGGGACATGACTCTACTACAGTAGAGGTACTAGTACACACTGGGACATGACTCTACTGCAGTAGAGGTACTAGTACACACTGGGACATGACTCTACTGCAGTAGAGGTACTAGTACACACTGGGACATGACTCTACTGCAGTAGAGGTACTAGTACACACTGGGACATGACTCTACTACAGTAGAGGTACTAGTACACACTGGGACATGACTCTACTGCAGTAGAGGTACTAGTACACACTGGGACATGACTCTACTACAGTAGAGATACTAGTACACACTGGGACATGACTCTACTACAGTAGAGGTACTAAGTACACACTGGGACATGACTCTACTAGCAGTAGAGGTACTAGTACACACTGGGACATGACTCTACTACAGTAAGAGGTACTAATACACGACTGTGACAATGACTCCACTACAGTAGAAGTACTAGTACACACTGGGACATGACTCTACTACAGTAGAAGGTACTAATACACACTGTGAACATGACTCTACTACAGTAAGAGTACTAGTACACACTGTGACATGACTCTACTGACAGTAGAAGGTACTAGTACACACTGTGACATGACTCCTACTACAGTAAGAGGTACTAGGTACACACTGTGACATGACTCCTACTACAGTAGAAGGTACTAGTACACACTGGGACATGACTCTACTACAGTAAAAGTACTAAT
>NC_081529.1:37747008-37754508 GCF_030273125.1 Centropristis striata
GTTGCCACTGTATCTTACCTACCAACTTTATCTTCTTTAACTTCTTCAGTGTTCTTGTTCTGTTCTGTGTTTTGTTCCTATTGTTGTTTTCATTTATTCTACCTCACTATTTTATTCTATTGTATTTTATTATACTTTAATACCGGACTGCTGTGACTTATTATAATCCAATAATATATTTAGAATATATAAAACACTCTGAGTGGGTCCATTCTGCATAACCGACTTTAGTTTCTTTTCAAGTCGAGATTAACATAAAAAATATGATTTAAAGTCAGCAAGTTTGACATAAAATCACCAAAAACGACACAAAATTGCAAAAAAAGGTTAAAAATTACCAAAAATTGTATTCCAGTTCATTCTTCACCTCTTTGTTTCTTTCTACTGAGACTTTGTTCAGCTTTTAGATTTTTTCTTCATGCATATTTATTTTTATCCCTTTTTTATTACAACAGATCATTATTTCCATTTTTCCTTTCATTCTTTATGAAGAAAAATATTTTTTCTATTATTACATAAAGTTTACACACATGGGTCAATAATGACTTTGTGCATTAGAAGCGATCTAATCACCTTCTAGGCCAGGGGTCTCAAACTCGCGGCCCGCGGGCCAGTTGTGGCCCTCGTGATGATATTTTGTGGCCCCCACCTTGATATGAAAGTTTAATGTGAGTTTTATATGAATGGCACTTTACCGACTAACCCTAACCCTAATTTTGTGGGTTTTTTTTGGTAATTTCGTGTCTTTTTTTTTGTAATTTTGTGTATTTTTAAAATAATCTTGTGTCTTTTTTTTGGTAATTTTGTGTATTTTTTTTTTAGTAATTTTGTGTATTTTTTAAATAATTTTGTCTTTTTTTTTTTAGTAATTTTGTGTATTTTTTGTAATTTTGTGTCTTTTTTTAATTAATTTTGTGTATTTAAAAAATATATTTTTTCAGTAATTTTGTGTCTTTTTTTTGTAATTTCATGTTTTTATTTTTTTGATAATTTTGTGCTTTTTCAGTAATTTTGTGTATTTTTAAAAAATTTAAAAACTGGTTTTGTGTCTTTTTTTTTGTAAATTCACGTTTGTTTGTTTTTTTGATAATTTTGTGTATTTTTTTCAGTAATTTTGTGTCTTATTTTGGTCACCGTGATAGCGCCTCCAGCGGCTCCAGGTAGTTCTGGTCTAGTATCTCACCTGTTCTAATGTTCTAATGAGCTTCTAGTATTAATACAGAACTAGTCAACGTCTCACACCAAATATTAATATTTGTTTCATTCTACTGAGACTTTGTTCAGCTTTTACATTCTGGTTTATTCCAGCTGGATCATTTAAAACTCTTTATTTATTATTCCTCTTGTTCTTCCTGTTCTCTGGTTTTATTTATTGTTTTATTAAAGCAATGAAACTATTCATTTTGGTGTTTATTCCTGTTTTATGTATTTTATTGTTTATGTGCAGCACTTTGTTGTTTTAAAGTGTTTTAACAAAGCAGCAGGTAGTCTCCAGGTAGCTCTAAGCCCCGCCCCCTCCGCTGGGACCCCGCCCCTCCCTCACCTGACTGACTCACCTTACAGCAGCTGTAAGCGGACTCCAGCGGGACTAGAGGGACCAGGAGCAGCATGGAGCCGGTCTACCGGGATCAGGACCCGGTCTACCGGGGGGGTCTGGGCCGCTGCGCGCTGTGCTTCTGGCTGGCGGTGGTCTTTGACCTGGTGGGTCTGCTGGTCCTGCTGGTCGGGGTCTTCGTCAACGTCTTCTTCTACGACCTGCTGGTCTACGCCGGGGCCATCGTGGTCTTCCTCAGCCTCATCTGGTGGGTCTTCTGGTACTCCGGGAACATCGAGGTCCCCCCCGCCGAGCTGGAGGACGACGTGGGGCTGCTGAAGAGGGACCGGGCCGGGCTGGGGGCTCTGGGGGGTCTGGTGAGGCGGATCTCCAGCCGGGTCTCCAGCGGCATCAGGACCTCGTTCCGGAGGACCGGAGGGGGTCCGACCGGGGGCCAGAGACCCGCCGGGGGGCCTCCGGGGACCCCGCAGCAGCAGGTGGCCGTCGCCATGGCAACGGTGACCCCCCAGGAGGACGTCAGGGTCTCCTGTGACGTAGAAATGCCGCACACAACAACAGAGACCTCACCTGCGTAGTGACGCGACAGGTGAGTCTTCCTCACCTCGAGACACTCACTCATACCGGACAGTATTCAATAATATACAATAATATACAATAATATATACAATAATATATACAATAATATATAATAATATATACAATAATATACAATAATATATAATAATATATAATAATGTATACAATAATATATAATAATATATACAATAATATATAATAATATATAATAATGTATACAATAATATATAATAATATATAATAATATATACAATAATATATAATAATATATACAATAATATACAATAATATATAATAATATATACAATAATATATAATAATATATATAATAATATATACAATAATATATAATAATATATACAATAATATATAATAATATATACAATAATATACAATAATATATACAATAATATATACAATAATATACAATAATATATAATAATATATACAATAATATACAATAATATATAATAATATATAATAATGCATACAATAATATATAATAATATATACAATAATATACAATAATATATAATAATATATAATAATGTATACAATAATATATAATAATATATAATAATATATACAATAATATATAATAATATATACAATAATATACAATAATATATAATAATATATACAATAATATATAATAATATATATAATAATATATACAATAATATATAATAATATATACAATAATATATAATAATATATAATAATATATACAATAATATATAATAATATATACAATAATATATAATAATATATAATAATATATACAATAATATATAATAATATATACAATAATATACAATAATATATAATAATATATACAATAATATATAATAATATATATAATAATATATACAATAATATATAATAATATATACAATAATATATAATAATATATAATAATATATACAATAATATATAATAATATATACAATAATATATAATAATATATAATAATATATACAATAATATATAATAATATATATAATAATATATACAATAATATATAATAATATATACAATAATATATAATAATATATAATAATATATACAATAATATATAATAATATATACAATAATATATAATAATATATATAATAATATATACAATAATATATAATAATATATACAATAATATATAATAATATATATAATAATATATACAATAATATATAATATATAATAATATATACAATAATATATAATAATATATACAATAATATACAATAATATATAATAATATATAATAATGTATACAATAATATATAATAATATATATAATAATATATAATAATATATACAATAATATATAATAATATATAATAATATATACAATAATATATAATAATATATACAATAATATACAATAATTCAGTGTGTTTTAGTACTTTTACTGTAGTGGAGTCATTTCACAGTGTGTTTTAGTACTTTTACTGTAGTGGAGTCATTTCACAGTGTGTATTAGTACTTTTACTGCAGTGGAGTCATTTCACAGTGTGTATTAGTACTTTTACTGTAGTGGAGTCATGTCACAGTGTGTATTAGTACTTTTACTGCAGTGGAGTCATTTCACAGTGTGTATTAGTACTTTTACTGCAGTGGAGTCATTTCACAGTGTGTATTAGTACTTTTACTGCAGTGGAGTCATTTCACAGTGTGTATTAGTACTTTTACTGTAGTGGAGTCATTTCACAGTGTGTATTAGTACTTTTACTGTAGTGGAGTCATGTCACAGTGTGTATTAGTACTTTTACTGCAGTAAAGGAGCTGAATACTCTGTGTACTACCTGTTTTAATCACCTTCTATCTACTAACTGTTTTTAATATGTTACTGATCAACATCAAAGATCAATATTTGACTAGTATTCACGTTTATTCTTCACCTCTTTGTTTTTTCTACTCAGACTTCGTTCAGCTTTTAGGTTTTTTCTTGATGCATATTTATTTTTAACCCTTTGATGTTCAACATATAAACTCCTAATACACGACATGAGTCACAATGAGCCTCATTCATTCATTCTCCATGTTATTAATGCTGCTGTGTGTTTGAATATCTTTATTGTTATTACAACAGATCATTATATCTATTTCTCCTTCCATGCTGCAGTAAATAAAGCAGCTGAATACTTCCTCCTGTTTACTTCCTGTTTTATCCTTCTACCTGTTGAAACATGTTCTACAGTGTGACGTGGTTCTAAAGCAGAACTAAAGAACGTTTGTGTCTGTGGCAGTAGAACGTGTTATCTCTGGATGAATTATTAACCAGCTGCTCACTGACACACTCAGGTAGAGACTCACCTGAAGCTTCCTGATCCGCCTGCTCATGTTTTAATCATTTTAATAATGATTTTAATAATAATAATGATTGTTTCTCTTCTCCCCACAGTGGCTGAGATCCTCCTCCAGCGCCTCCTGATGACTCTTTTATCAACTTTTTTTACTCTGTGTGTTAAATGACTAATTATGAATAATTGATGACGATAAATGTGTCGAGTCTTTATGAAATACTGTTTTTTCGTGTATATTTTCCCAATAAAAGTGATGTTTTTAATCAGTTTGGTATCATTGGTTTGACATCAGTAGAAACATTATTAACTCCAAAACTCCAAACACTGAAATCTCAAGTTGTAACAGTAACTGAAACATATTTTATTATATAACTGTTAGTAGAAGAACTCTAAAGAGAGACGACCTGACAACATGTTCATCACTACACAAAACCTTTATGGAGCAGAAATCAGATCCCTCTCTCCTATTATTATTATTATTATTATTCTCTCCTAACACTCACTGGACTCACCCTCAGGGACAAATAAAGGACTTTTGAATTTTAATTGAATTGAATAGAAAAAAATATGTAAAATTACCCCCAAAATATGTAAATTACCCCCAAAATATGTAAATTACCCAAAAAAAATATGTAAAATTACCCAAAAAATATTGTCTTAAATATGACCAAAATACGATGTAAAAATTACCAATTTTTTTTTAAACATCACCCCCCAAATTTTTTTAAATTACCACAAAAAAAAGTAAAATTACCCCCCCAAAAAATCTAAAATTATCCCGAAAAAATATGTAAAAATTACAAAAAAAATATATGTAAGATTAGACGCACATTCATACTGGTGGCAGAGGCTACACACACATTCATACTGGTGGCAGAGGCTACACACACATTCATACTGGTGGCAGAGGCTACACACACATTCATACTGGTGGCAGAGGCTACACACACATTCATACTGGTGGCAGAGGTTACACACACATTCATACTGGTGGCAGAGGCTACACACACATTCATACTGGTGGCAGAGGCTACACACACATTCATACTGGTGGCAGAGGCTACACACACATTCATACTGGTGGCAGAGGCTACACACACACACATTCATACTGGTGGCAGAGGCTTCACACACATTCATACTGGTGGCAGAGGCTACACGCACATTCATACTGGTGGCAGAGGTTACACACACATTCATACTGGTGGCAGAGGCTACACGCACATTCATACTGGTGGCAGAGGTTACACACACATTCATACTGGTGGCAGAGGCTACACGCACATTGATACTGGTGGCAGAGGCTACACGCACATTGATACTGGTGGCAGAGGCTACACGCACATTGATACTGGTGGCAGAGGTTACACACACATTGATACTGGTGGCAGAGGCTACACGCACATTCATACTGGTGGCAGAGGTTACACACACATTGATACTGGTGGCAGAGGCTACACACACATTGATACTGGTGGCAGAGGCTACACGCACATTCATACTGGTGGCAGAGGCTACACGCACATTGATACTGGTGGCAGAGGCTACACGCACATTCATACTGGTGGCAGAGGCTACACGCACATTCATACTGGTGGCAGAGGCTACACACACACACATTGATACTGGTGGCAGAGGCTACACACACATTCATACTGGTGGCAGAGGCTACACGCACATTCATACTGGTGGCAGAGGCTACACACACACACATTCATACTGGTGGCAGAGGCTACACACACATTCATACTGGTGGCAGAGGCTACACACACACACACACATTCATACTGGTGGCAGAGGCTACACACACATTTATACTGGTGGCAGAGGCTACACACACATTTATACTGGTGGCAGAGGCTACACACACATTCATACTGGTGGCAGAGGCTACACGCACATTCATACTGGTGGCAGAGGTTACACACACACACACATTCATACTGGTGGCAGAGGCTACACACACACACACATTCATACTGGTGGCAGAGGCTACACACACATTCATACTGGTGGCAGAGGCTACACGCACACACACATTCATACTGGTGGCAGAGGCTACACGCACATTCATACTGGTGGCAGAGGCTACACACACACACACATTCATACTGGTGGCAGAGGCTACACACACACACACATTCATACTGGTGGCAGAGGCTACACACACATTCATACTGGTGGCAGAGGCTACACACACACACACACACATTCATACTGGTGGCAGAGGCTACACACACATTCATACTGGTGGCAGAGGCTACACACACATTCATACTGGTGGCAGAGGCTACACACACATTCATACTGGTGGCAGAGGCTACACACACACACACACACATTCATACTGGTGGCAGAGGCTACACACACACCCATTCATACTGGTGGCAGAGGCTACACACACACACATTCATACTGGTGGCAGAGGCTACACACACACACATTTATACTGGTGGCAGAGGCTACACACACACACATTCATACTGGTGGCAGAGGCTACACACACATTGATACTGGTGGCAGAGGCTACACGCACATTGATACTGGTGGCAGAGGCTACACGCACATTCATACTGGTGGCAGAGGCTACACGCACATTCATACTGGTGGCAGAGGCTACACACACACACATTCATACTGGTGGCAGAGGCTACACACACATTCATACTGGTGGCAGAGGCTACACACACACACACATTCATACTGGTGGCAGAGGCTACACACACATTTATACTGGTGGCAGAGGCTACACACACATTTATACTGGTGGCAGAGGCTACACACACATTCATACTGGTGGCAGAGGCTACACGCACATTCATACTGGTGGCAGAGGCTACACACACACACATTCATACTGGTGGCAGAGGCTACACACACATTCATACTGGTGGCAGAGGCTACACACACACACACATTCATACTGGTGGCAGAGGCTACACACACATTTATACTGGTGGCAGAGGCTACACACACATTTATACTGGTGGCAGAGGCTACACACACATTCATACTGGTGGCAGAGGCTACACGCACATTCATACTGGTGGCAGAGGCTACACACAC
>NC_081529.1:37757008-37887008 GCF_030273125.1 Centropristis striata
AGAGGAGAGGAGGAGGAGAGAAAGAAGGAAAGAGGAGGAGGTGGTAGAGGAGGAGTCAGCATATTAGTCAAACATTTCTCCTGATATGTATTACCAGCTGAGAGGTCAGAGGTCAGAGGTCAGGACTGAGTGGATTCTTTGTTTTTGTATAACCCAAAATCTTTGTGAATGATCCCTGAATGTGAACAGAAACATCAGAGAGTAAAGATGGAGGAGTTATAGCACCTCCTGGTGGACTGAACATGTAACCATGGCGACACAAACACTAGAGAAGAGAAACATGAGCCAGACACGGGTCTGAATTAATATTTATATTAATATATATTTATATTTCAGTGGTTTAACTTCAATAACATCATCATAATTTATATGGTTTTAATTTGAATCACTGCATTGAAAAACTGAATTTATTAGTTTGGAACTGAAATATTCAGTTCACAATTCAGATTCAGTTTACTGAGAGCAGAGAGAGGAGGAGGAGGTGAAGGAGGAGGAGCAGAGAGAGGAGGAGAGCAGGAGGAGGAGCAGAGAGGAGGAGGAGGAGGAAGAGAGAGAGGAGGAGGAGGTGAAGGAGGAGGAGGAGGAGAGAGGAGGAGGACGTGAAGGAGGAGGAGGAGGAGAGAGAGGAGGACGTGAAGGAGGAGGAGGAGGAGGAAGAGAGAGAGGAGGAGGACGTGAAGGAGGAGGAGGAGCAGAGAGAGGAGCAGAGAGAGGAGGAGGAGGAGGAAGAGAGCGAGGAGGAGGAGGTGAAGGAGGAGGAGAGAGAGGAGGAGCAGAGAGAGGAGGAGGAAGAGAGAGAGGAGGAGGAGGTGAAGGAGGAGGAGAGAGAGGAGGAGCAGAGAGAGGAGGAGGAAGAGAGAGAGGAGAAGGAGGAGGAGGAGAGCAGGAGGAGGAGGTGAAGTACAAAGAAGAGAGGAGGAGGAGAGAGAGGAGGAAGAGGAGGTGAAAGAGGAAGGAGAGGAGGAGAGAGAGGAGGAGGTTAAAGAGGAGGAGGAGAGAGAGGAGGAGCAGAGAGAGGAGGAGGAGGAAGAGAGAGGAGGAGCAGAGAGAGGAGGACGAGGAGGAGGAGGTGAAGGAGGAGAGGAGGAGGAGCAGAGAGGAGGAGGAAGAAGAGAGGAGAGAGAGGAGGAAGAGGAGGAGGTGAAAGAGGAAGAAGAGAGGAGGAGGAGGAGAGCAGGAGGAGGAGGTGAAGGAGGAAGAAGAGAGAGGAGGAGGAGGAGAGCAGGAGGAGGAGGTGAAGGAGGAAGAAGAGAGGAGGAGGAGGAGAGAGAGCAGAGAGAGGAGGAGGTGAAACAGGAAGAGAGAGAGGAGGAGGAGGTGCATGTGTGTATTTTCAATTGTAATCACTTAGTTACCTGTGTGTGTGTGTGTGTGTGTGTGTGTGTGTCTGGCCTGAGGCTCAGAGGTTACCACGGCAACTTCAGGAGGTTGTCAGTGACGACAGAGGCAACCCAGAGAGCCACAGGAACACCGAGCTAACGGGAGCCCCTTTCAGAATAAAACCAGGAGCTCCTTTCAGAATAAAACCAGGAGCTCCTGTCAGAATAAAACCAGGAGCTCCTGTCAGAATAAAACCAGGAGCTCCTTTCAGAATAAAACCAGGAGCTCCTGTCACAATAAAACCAGGAGCTCCTTTCAGAATAAAACCAGGAGCTCCTTTCAGAATAAAACCAGGAGCTCCTGTCAGAATAAAACCAGGAGCTCCTGTCAGAATAAAACCAGGAGCTCCTGTCAGAATAAAACCAGGAGCTCCTGTCACAATAAAACCAGGAGCTCCTTTCACAATAAAACCAGGAGCTCCTGTCAGAATAAAACCAGGAGCTCCTGTCAGAATAAAACCAGGAGCTCCTTTCAGAATAAAACCAGGAGCTCCTGTCAGAATAAAACCAGGAGCTCCTTTCAGAATAAAACCAGGAGCTCCTGTCACAATAAAACCAGGAGCTCCTGTCACAATAAAACCAGGAGCTCCTTTCAGAATAAAACCAGGAGCTCCTGTCACAATAAAACCAGGAGCTCCTTTCACAATAAAACCAGGAGCTCCTTTCAGAATAAAACCAGGAGCTCCTTTCAGAATAAAACCAGAGCGTCAGCATCACAAGGACTTCCTCAACCTTCTCATATGATTTCAGTTTTTCTACAGTAAATATTTTAAAACAGGTGCGTTGTGCTTCTCTCAGAGAATCTTTGTATTGGAGTCAATGAGGAGCAGAGAGACGTGGAGGCTAACCGTTTAAACTCCAAACGTCTCTCAGATTTATTGAGCACATTGTGAGAGACAAAACAACTTTCTCTACAAATTTGGAATAAATAATGTGTAGAGTGTAAGTTGTGGGCAGGAGGAGAGTGGAAAGAAACCACTTCTCCCACTCTGGTGATGATGTCACCAACATGCCGTGCAATACACACCTATTATAATCTCAGAATTTCTCCAAAAATGATCATGGTCATTGAACAGGGATTGATAAAAAACTATATGACCTATCGAAACGTGGATTAATACACCGATACACAAGACTTGTGTCTACTGTTTAAAGTTTAAATGGAGTCTCTAGGTGAAATTATGCCGGAGAAGTAGACGTTTAAAAACCTCCAATTATTGTTCTTTTTCCCTCATTTGTTTATCAGCCGTCCCATTCACTTCAATGAAACACTTTGTTTCAAAATGTTTATTCTGTAGAGAAAAGTAACAGCTCACCGATCCTGATCTCACCACACCACAAGCAGGAGAACAGAGATGAAAGGAGGAGGAGAGGAGGAGCAGGAGGAGCAGAGGAGGAGGAGGAGAGGAGGAGAAGGAGGAGGAGCCAGTGGACGGTGCTCTGTAAATGAACACACCTTGGTTGAGATGGGGAGGAGGAGCAGAGGAGGAGGAGGAGGAGGAGAGGAGCAGAGGAGGAGGAGGAGGAGAGGAGGAGGAGCCAGTGGACGGTGCTCTGTAAATGAACACAGTGTTTGAGATGAGGAGGAGAGAGGAGGAGGAGGAGGAGGAGGAGCAGAGGAGGAGGAGCCAGTGGACGGTGCTCTGTAAATGAACACACCTTGGTTGAGATGGGGAGGAGGAGCAGAGGAGGAGGAGGAGGAGGAGAGGAGCAGAGGAGGAGGAGGAGCAGCCAGTGGACGGTGCTCTGTCAATGAACACACCTTGGTTGAGATGGGGAGGAGGAGCAGAGGAGGAGGAGCAGAGGAGGAGGAGAGGAGCAGAGGAGGAGGAGCCAGTGGACGGTGCTGTCAATGAACACACCTTGGTTGAGATGGGGAGGAGGAGGAGGAGAGGAGGAGGAGCAGAGGAGGTGAGGAGGAGCAGAGGAGGAGGAGAGGAGCAGAGGAGGAGGAGGAGGAGCCAGTGGACGGTGCTGTCAATGAACACACCTTGGTTGAGATGGGGAGGAGAGAGGAGGAGGAGGAGAGGAGGTGAGGAGGAGCAGAGGAGGAGGAGGAGGAGGAGGAGAGGAGCAGAGGAGGAGGAGCCAGTGGACGGTGCTGTCAATGAACACACCTTGGTTGAGATGGGGAGGAGGAGGAGCAGAGGAGAAGGAAGAGGAGGAGGAGCGGAGGAGGAGGAGGAGCCAGTGGACGGTGCTCTGTCAATGAACACACCTTGGTTGAGATGAGGAGGAGAGGAGGAGGAGCAGAGGAGAAGGAAGAGGAGGAGGAGCAGGAGCCAGTGGACGGTGCTCTGTCAATGAACACAGTGTTTGAGATGAGGAGAGAGGAGGAGAGGAGGAGGAGGAGGAAGAGGAGGAGGAGGAGCCAGTGGACGGTGCTCTGTCAATGAACACAGTGTTTGAGATGAGGAGAGAGGAGGAGAGGAGGAGGAGGAGCAGAGGAGGAGGAGGAGAGGAGCAGAGGAGGAGGAGGAGCCAGTGGACAGTGCTCTGTCAATGAACACAGTGTTTGAGATGAGGAGGAGGAGAGAGGAGGAGGAGGAGCAGAGGAGGAGGAGGAGAGGAGCAGAGGAGGAGGAGGAGCCAGTGGACAGTGCTCTGTCAATGAACACAGTGTTTGAGATGAGGAGGAGGAGAGAGGAGGAGCAGAGGAGGAGAGGAGGAGCAGCCAGTGGACGGTGCTCTGTCAATGAACACACCTTGGTTGAGATGGGGAGGAGGAGAGAGGAGGAGGAGGAGGAGGAGGAGCAGAGGAGGAGGAGGAGGAGCAGCCAGTGGACGGTGCTCTATCAATGAACACACCTTGGTTGAGATGGGGAGGAGAGGAGGAGGAGCAGAGGAGGAGCAGAGGAGGAGGAGCAGCCAGTGGACGGTGCTCTATCAATGAACACACCTTGGTTGAGATGAGGAGGAGAGGAGGAGGAGCAGAGGAGGAGGAGAGGAGGAGCAGCCAGTGGACGGTGCTCTATCAATGAACACACCTTGGTTGAGATGAGGAGGAGGAGAGAGGAGCAGAGGAGGAGGAGCAGAGGAGGAGGAGAGGAGGAGCAGCCAGTGGACGGTGCTCTATCAATGAACACACCTTGGTTGAGATGGGGAGGAGGAGAGGAGAGGAGGAGGAGGAGAGGAGGAGGAGCAGCCAGTGGACGGTGCTCTATCAATGAATACACCTTGGTTGAGATGAGGAGGAGAGGAGGAGGAGCAGAGGAGGAGCAGAGGAGGAGGAGCAGCCAGTGGACGGTGCTCTATCAATGAACACACCTTGGTTGAGATGAGGAGGAGGAGAGAGGAGCAGAGGAGGAGGAGCAGAGGAGGAGGAGAGGAGGAGCAGCCAGTGGACGGTGCTCTATCAATGAACACACCTTGGTTGAGATGAGGAGGAGGAGAGAGGAGCAGAGGAGGAGGAGCAGAGGAGGAGGAGAGGAGGAGCAGCCAGTGGACGGTGCTCTATCAATGAACACACCTTGGTTGAGATGAGGAGGAGGAGAGAGGAGCAGAGGAGGAGGAGCAGAGGAGGAGGAGAGGAGGAGCAGCCAGTGGACGGTGCTCTATCAATGAACACACCTTGGTTGAGATGAGGAGGAGGAGAGAGGAGCAGAGGAGGAGGAGCAGAGGAGGAGGAGAGGAGGAGCAGCCAGTGGACGGTGCTCTATCAATGAACACACCTTGGTTGAGATGAGGAGGAGGAGAGAGGAGCAGAGGAGGAGGAGCAGAGGAGGAGGAGAGGAGGAGCAGCCAGTGGACGGTGCTCTATCAATGAACACACCTTGGTTGAGATGAGGAGGAGGAGAGAGGAGCAGAGGAGGAGGAGCAGAGGAGGAGGAGAGGAGGAGCAGCCAGTGGACGGTGCTCTATCAATGAACACACCTTGGTTGAGATGAGGAGGAGGAGAGAGGAGCAGAGGAGGAGGAGCAGAGGAGGAGGAGAGGAGGAGCAGCCAGTGGACGGTGCTCTATCAATGAACACACCTTGGTTGAGATGAGGAGGAGGAGAGAGGAGCAGAGGAGGAGGAGCAGAGGAGGAGGAGAGGAGGAGCAGCCAGTGGACGGTGCTCTATCAATGAACACACCTTGGTTGAGATGAGGAGGAGGAGAGAGGAGCAGAGGAGGAGGAGCAGAGGAGGAGGAGAGGAGGAGCAGCCAGTGGACGGTGCTCTATCAATGAACACACCTTGGTTGAGATGAGGAGGAGGAGAGAGGAGCAGAGGAGGAGGAGCAGAGGAGGAGGAGAGGAGGAGCAGCCAGTGGACGGTGCTCTATCAATGAACACACCTTGGTTGCCCAATGTATCATTTTATTGTCATAGTTGTCTTTAATAACATTTGAGACGCCGAGCTGAGCGGCGGAACGCCAGGAGAGAGAAACCAGGAGCAGGAGGAGACGAGGAGGCGATGCTGGACCCCCAGATCAACGTTTTGGTTTCAACTGGTTAAAGTTCATTCAAATGATTCTTTTCATTTGTAATTTAACTTGTGAAAATCATCCTTTAAACTCCAAGCAAAAAAATCCTGGTCCACATCTGTTTACAGATATAATAACTTCAGCCATTTGTCATTGTCATTTATGAAAGCAAGAAAAAAAAAATCATGTACTGTGTGATGAGTCGACCAGAGGAGGAGGAGGAGGAGGAGGGGGAGGAGGAGGAGGAGGAGGTGAGGAAGGGGTTAACCCGGAATGGCATAGCTGAGCTCTCAATATGAGAAAGCTGACTCGTGTGGACTTCATCTTTAAAAACGGGTTCTTTTTCACATGAGTTTTTTTTCTGAAGCTGTTCTTCGGCACGCAGAAAGAAGAAGGAGGCGCGTCAGGGAGGAGGTGCCGCCGCCGCAGACCGCTGTGAGGGCGGTGTAGACTCCGCCTGCTCCTCTTCACCAGGAGTCTCATCAGGGAGACCAGAGTCCTCTTCAGTCCCGCTCCGCTACCAGCTTCAGAACCTTTCCGATGGCGATGGTCTTCCCTGGAACGTAAACAAGGAGAAACAGGAATCATCATCATCATCATCATCACCACCATCACCATCACCATCATCATCACCACCATCACCATCATCATCATCATCATCATCATCACCATCATAACCACCATCACCATCACCATCATCATCACCACCATCATCAGTTTACAGGTTCTTAGTCTAATTAATGTTCTCAACCTGCAACTCCACTGGAGAGCGATGGTAACAGAAAGGAAATGTTGATTAAATGTATCTGACTCATCCAAAACTGGTGTTTTTACCGTAAAAACTGGTGTTTCTTTACCGTAAAAACTGGTGGGGTTATTTTACCGTAAAAACTGGTGGGGTTTTTTTACCGTAAAAACTGGTGGGGTTTTTTTACCGTAAAAACAGGTGTTTCTTTACCGTAAAAACAGGTGTTTTTTTACCGTAAAAACTTTTTTTTACCGTAAAACAGGTGGGTTTTTACCGTAAAAACAGGTGTTTCTTTACCGTAAAAACAGGTGTTTCTTTACCGTAAAAACAGGTGTTTCTTTACCGTAAAAACTGTTTTTTTTACCGTAAAACAGGTGGGTTTTTACCGTAAAAACAGGTGTTTCTTTACGGTAAAAACAGGTGTTTTTTTACCGTAAAAACAGGTGTTTTTTTACCGTAAAAACAGGTGTTTTTTTACCGTAAAAACGGGGGGGGTTTTTTACAGTAAAAACGGGGGGTTTTTTACCGTAAAAACGGGGGGGTTTTACCGTAAAAACTGGGGGTTTTTTACCGTAAAAACAGGGGGGTTTTTTACCGTAAAAACAGGGGTTTTTTACCGTAAAAACAGGGGGTTTTTACCGTAAAAACAGGGGTTTTTTACCGTAAAAACAGGGGTTTTTTACCGTAAAAACAGGGTTTTTTTTACCGTAAAAACAGGTGTTTTTTACCGTAAAAACAGGTGTTTTTTACCGTAAAAACTGGGTTTTTTTTACCGTAAAAACAGGTGTTATTTTACCGTAAAAACAGGTGTTTCTTTACCGTAAAAACAGGTGTTTCTTTACCGTAAAAACAGGTGTTTCTTTACCGTAAAAACTGTTTTTTTTACCGTAAAACAGGTGGGTTTTTACCGTAAAAACAGGTGTTTCTTTACCGTAAAAACAGGTGGTTTTTTTACGGTAAAAACAGGTGTTTTTTTACCGTAAAAACGGGGGGTTTTTACCGTAAAAACTGGGGGTTTTTTACCGTAAAAACAGGGGGGGTTTTTACCGTAAAAACTGGGGTTTTTTACCGTAAAAACAGGGTTTTTTTACCGTAAAAACAGGGTTTTTTTACCGTAAAAACAGGGGTTTTTTTACCGTAAAAACAGGTGTTATTTTACCGTAAAAACAGGGTTTTTGTTACAGTAAAAACTGTTTTTTTTACAGTGTGGTGAGAAAACACCATCACAATTTGAGATGAATTGTTCAGTCCAAACAATGATTAATCTATGACTGGATCATTAAAACAACCGTTAGCTGCAGCAGCCGTATAGTTCAGTCTGTCAGCAGCCTATAATCAATATTAATATTGATAACCAGTAGAACAGTTACCACATGAACAGGCTGGACCTCTCCAGCCCTACTAGAGGTAACCTTACCTTCGTCCCGTAAGGTGAAGCGTCCCATCTGAGGGAAGTCTTTGAAGGTCTCCAGGCAGATGGTCCCCGCTGTGCGCAGACGGGCGATGCACACCTGGTCCTGTTTGACGAACCTGGGCCGCGTCTTACTCTTATCTCCTGTCTTCTTATCCACCAGACAGATTAAGGCCTGGACACACAGACACACAACATCAGCACACACACACACACACACACAGACACACAACATCAGCACACACACACACACACACACAGGAACACACAGGAACACAACATCAGCACACACAGACAGTAACACACAGGAACACAACATCAGCACACACACACACACACACAGTAACACACAGGAACACAACATCAGCACACACACACACACACACAGGAACACAACATCAGCACACACACACACACACACACAGTAACACACAGGAACACAACATCAGCACACACACACACACACACACACAGGAACACAACATCAGCACACACAGACAGTAACACACAGGAACACAACATCAGCACACACACACACACACACAGTAACACACAGGAACACAACATCAGCACACACACACACACACACAGGAACACAACATCAGCACACACACACACACACACACAGTAACACACAGGAACACAACATCAGCACACACACACACACACACAGGAACACAACATCAGCACACACACACACACACACACACACAGGAACACAACATCAGCACACACACACACAGGAACACAACATCAGCACACACACACACACACACACACACAGGAACACACACAGGAACACAACATCAGCACACACACACACACACACAGTAACACACAGGAACACAACATCAGCACACACACACACACACACAGTAACACACAGGAACACAACATCAGCACACACACACACACACAGGAACACAACATCAGCACACACACACACACACACACACACACACACACACACACACACACAGCACACACACAGGAACACAACATCAGCACACACACACACACACACACAGTAACACACAGGAACACAACATCAGCACACACACACACACACAGGAACACAACATCAGCACACACACACACACACACACACACACACACACACACACACACAGGAACACACACAGGAACACAACATCAGCACACACACACACACACACACAGTAACACACAGGAACACAACATCAGCACACACACACACACACACACACAGTAACACACAGGAACACAACATCAGCACACACACACACACAGGAACACAACATCAGCACACACACACACACACACACACACACACACACACACACAGGAACACAACATCAGCACACACACACACACACACACACAGGAACACAACATCAGCACACACACACACACACACAGGAACACAACATCAGCACACACACACACACACACACACACAGGAACACAACATCAGCACACACACACACACACACACACAGTAACACAACATCAGCACACACACACACACAGTAACACACAGGAACACAACATCAGCACACACACACACACAGTAACACACAGGAACACAACATCAGCACACACACACACACAGTAACACAACATCAGCACACACACACACACACACACACACACACAGTAACACACAGGAACACAACATCAGCACACACACACACACACACACACACACACGGGAACACAACATCAGCACACACACACACACAGACACACAACATCAGCGCCTCTCCCTTTCTCTCCCTGTCTTCCTCCTCCTCTCCCTCATCTTCTTCTTCTTTGAAGCGCTGAAATCATCCTGCTACAATAGTTTAAATGTCTCCATTTGTCCTCTTTAACCCATCATTACTATTATTATTATTATTATTATTATTGTTATTATTCCCTATCAGTTACTCAGTGGATCCATGTTTCCTTCCCCTCGTATAAACTAACCACCAGGTGAGTTTTCATGGTGTCTTACGGTTATCTGCACTTCTTCGATGCAGGTGTGAATGTGGAGGACTGCGTTGTAACCTGGACAGATGATGGATTTGTGTTCGATGATGACGATCTGGGAGGAAAAAGAGTTAAAGCGCTCATAAAGACAGAAAAACAACAAACATTTTAAACTTTAATGAAACTCTGTCACATGTAGGGCTGGGCGACGGCGTCTCCGGGGCGACGGCGTCTCCGGGGCGACGGCGTGGAGCGTGTGACTCACCTGGGCGTCGAAGGTGCGTCCCGAGTGGCAGAGGTTCTCAGCGTTGCACAGGATGAAGCCGGGGAGGATCTCCTCCTCCTCGATGCCCTTCAGCCTCAGCTTCAGGTTCTCTCCTGGTCCAGCATCGTCTGTCTCCACGTCATCAGACAGCAGGCTCAGCACCTCCACCACATGCTGCAGGAGGAGCGCCACAGGAGGAGCACCACAGGAGGAGGAGCACAGGAGGAGCACAGGAGGAGCACCACAGGAGGAGCACAGGAGGAGGACCACAGGAGGAGCACAGGAGGAGGAGGACCACAGGAGGAGCACCACAGGAGGAGGAGCACAGGAGGAGCACAGGAGGAGCACAGGAGGAGCACCACAGGAGGAGCACCACAGGAGGAGCACAGGAGGAGGAGGACCACAGGAGGAGGAGCACAGGAGGAGCACAGGAGGAGCACCACAGGAGGAGCACAGGAGGAGCACAGGAGGAGGAGGACCACAGGAGGAGGAGCACAGGAGGAGGAGGACCACAGGAGGAGGACCACAGGAGGAGGAGGACAGGAGTGAGACGTGGAGTGAGACGTGGAGTGAGACGTGGAGTGAGACAGGAGTGAGACAGGAGTGAGACAGGTGTGAGACGTGGAGTGAGACAGGAGTGAGACAGGAGTGAGACATGGAGTGATACATGGAGTGAGACATGGAGTGAGACATGGAGTGAGACAGGAGTGAGACAGGAGTGAGACATGGAGTGAGACAGGAGTGAGACAGGAGTGAGACATGGAGTGAGACATGGAGTGAGACAGGAGTGAGACATAGAGTCAGACGTGGAGTGAGACAGGAGTGAGACATAGAGTCAGACGTGGAGTGAGACATAGAGTGAGACATAGAGTGAGACAGGAGTGAGACATGGAGTGAGACATGGAGTGAGACATGGAGTGAGACATGGAGTGAGACATGGAGTGAGACATAGAGTCAGACGTGGAGTGAGACATAGAGTGAGACATAGAGTGAGACAGGAGTGAGACATGGAGTGAGACATGGAGTGAGACATGGAGTGAGACAGGAGTGAGACAGGAGTGAGACATGGAGTGAGACAGGAGTGAGGCAGGAGTGAGACATGGAGTGAGACGTGGAGTGAGACATAGAGTGAGACATAGAGTGAGACAGGAGTGAGACATAGAGTGAGACAGGAGTGAGACATAGAGTCAGACGTGGAGTGAGGCAGGAGTGAGACATGGAGTGAGACATGGAGTGAGACATGGAGTGAGACAGGAGTGAGACATGGAGTGAGACAGGAGTGAGACATGGAGTGAGACATGGAGTGAGACATGGAGTGAGACATGGAGTGAGACATGGAGTGAGACATGGTGAACTCAGGTGAATAATAATAGAATGATGTTTCCTGAGTGCAGGAGGATCTTACCCTGTTGGGCATCATGACCAGCTGCTGAGCTTTACTGATGGATCCTGACTCCAGTTTCCCCAGAATCACCGTCCCCATGTCCTGGTGGAGAGACACGTCAGACCTTTACACCAGGGACTCTATATCAAGGCCACTTCACCCTGCCGTGTGTGGAAGGTCCTTCAATTTCTTTTTTTTAATAATTTTGTGTCTTTTTTGGTAATTCTGTGAATTTTTTCAGCCAGTTTGTGTCTTTTTAAAAAAAAAGTAATTTAGTTTTTTCTGTCATTTTGTGTCTTTTGTGTCATTGTGATACTGCCTCCAGCGGCCCCCAGGTATAGTTTGAGTTTGAGACCCCTGGTTTCCATGGTGACGGTGTGAACAGAAGACTAAAGTGGCATCTTCTCTTGTTATTCTGGTTTATCGAGTGTTTCCAGGAGGAAACCTGCTGATACGGTGATCTAAAGTGTGTGAATGTGATTGTATGCAGCCAGGCGGCATCACTTTAAGCCATAAGAGCATCTTTGGGCATGTGGAAGTTTCCATCAGCTACTCCTTCCACAAAGTTCTCCTCCATCACTAGATCTCCCAGGTCTCCTCCAAAGCCGTCTGGCTGGTTTTGGCCATTTAGCATCTTTTTGTGGTCAATTTGTGTCTTTCTTTGGTTATTTTGCATCTTTTTCGGTCATTTAGTGTCTTTTTTGCTCATTTTGTGTCTTTTTGTGGTCAATTTTTTACTTTGGCCATTTTGTGTTTGTTTTTTTGTCATTTTTTTTCTTTTTCCGTTATTTTATGTCTTTTTTTGGCTATTTTGCATCTTTTTTTTTGTCCATTTGTGTCTTTTTTTTCATTTTGTGTCTTTTTTTGTCCATTACTCCTCCTTCCACAAAGTTCTCCTCCATCACTAGATCTCCCAGGTCTCGTTCACAGCCGTCTGGCTCCTCCCACCAATCGCTGCATCCAGAATGTGATGGAGGTAATTCCAGATCCTTCTCTGTTCACTAATACTATCTGTACATATCCTGGACATTTGGTGGAAAGACTCCTGTAAGTTTATTAGAGCTGCCAGAGCAGCTTGAAGGTCCCACCATGGAAATAATCCCACGTTTCTTTATTTCCTGTCCTGGAGCATGTATGTGACGTAAACACATACGTGACGTGAGCAGATCAGATCAGAGTTTTGTGTCTTGTCGGAGGAGAGGATCTCAGTTTACACTCTGGAGGCACATTTTAAAACGCCGTCACCGTCTAAATGAAAGGCTTCACATTAAATATTTAGTGGTTTTTACCCACAAGCGTCCTGGTGTAAACGGGCCTTATTGGGTTTAACTAGAAAAGCCTGAATAAAGATCAGGAGTGACTCTGGATTGAGTCTGTTACACACATTCTACCACACACTGATCAGATTTAGGGCTCATTTATAATAATTTTTTTCTAAAACCTGCAGCGATCGATGGTTTATTTATCTAATGATCTCAGTTTTTAGTGTCAGATCATTTCTTACAGCGGTTGAAATGTTTGTCAATTCTTGGTGGCAGAAGGCTGAAACGAATCCGCTTTTATTGATTTTTTTAAACTTCATTATTCCACGTTTAGTATGTTGGAGGGTTTTAACCAGGGGCCTCAAACTGGCGGCCCGCGGGCCAATTGTGGCCCTCGTGATGATATTTTGTGGCCCCCACCTTGATATGAAAGTTTAATGTGAGTTTTATATGAATGGCACTTTACTGTGTTGTGTGTGGAAGGTCCCTTTAATTACTTTTCTTGGTCATTTTGTGTCTTTAATAAATAATTTTGTCTTTTATAAATAATTTTGTGTCTTTTATAAATAATTTTGTGTCTTTAATAAATAATTTTGTGTCTTTTATAAATAATTTTGTGTCTTTAATAAATAATTGTGTCTTTTATAAATAATTTTGTCTTTTTTTAAATAATTTTGTGTCTTTAATAAATAATTTTGTGTCTTTAATAAATAATTTTGTGTCTTTAATAAATAATTTTGTGTCTTTTATAAATAGTTTTGTCTTTTTTTTAAATAATTTTGTGTCTTTAATAAATAATTTTGTGTCTTTTATAAATAATTTTGTCTTTTTTTAAAAAAAATAATTTTGTATCTTTTTTGGTAATTCTGTGTATTTTTCGGTCATTTTGTGTCTTTTTTAAGTAATTTATTGTTTTTTCAGTCATTTTGTGTATTTTTTGGTCATTTTGTGTCTTTTTTAAGTATTTTATTGTTTTTTTTCTCAGTAATTTTGTGTCTTTTTTAAGTATTTTATTGTTTTTTTCAGTAATTTTGTGTCTTTTTTGGTCATTTTGTGTCTTTTTTTCAGTAATTTTGTGTCTTTTTTTCAGTAATTTTGTGTCTTTTTTAAGTAATTTTGTGTCTTTTTTTCAGTCATTTTGTGTCTTTTTTTCAGTCATTTTGTGTCTTTTCAGTTATTTTATGTCTTTTTTTCAGTCATTTTGTGTCTTTTTTGGTCATTTTGTGTCTTTTTTTCCAGTCATTTTGTGTCTTTTTTTCCAGTCATTTTGTGTCTTTTTTCAGTCATTTTGTGTCTTTTTTTCAGTCATTTTGTGTCTTTTTTGGTCATTTTGTGTCTTTTTTGGTCATTTTGTGTCTTTTTTGGTCATTTTGTGTCTTTTTTTCAGTCATTTTGTGTCTTTTTTGGTCATTTTGTGTCTTTTTTTGGTCATTTTGTGTCTTTTTTTCAGTCATTTTGTGTCTTGTTGTGGTCATTGTGACGCCTCCAGGTCATTTCCGTTTGAGGCCGCTTGTTTTAACCATTTAACAGTCACACATTAAAGAGCTGGAATCAATAATATTGGTCAAAGGTATTTTCCCTCTTCCAGTTATGTAATTTGGTATGAGTGCAACCATCTTGGGATCTTTATTAAATCTTCTATGAGCTTGACTGTGCATATATGAGGGTTGGAGTGTGACTCTCACCTTGTATTTGTCTACGATGGGCAACCTGACGGGGCCGTCACTAGATCTGTTGAAGCTGGGCAAACTGTCCAGGTGAGGAATGAACGGCAACCCTCTGAAACAACAACACGGTTACATCACAACGCTACACCAACACATGCTCGTTATGGAACTAACTGAAACGTGACACAACATTCACTCATTTAAAAAGTCCTTAGAAACAGGAGGATTAAGTGATAGAAGCTGCAATAATGATGGGGACGTGGCTATGTTCTGGATGTTTGATTGTCTTGTATTTTTATTTTATGAAATATTTTTTTCTTCTTCAAGGAAGAAAGGAAAGGAAAAGAGGGGGAGGAGAAGAAGAAGCTTCTTTCTTTTCTGTCTTTTGAGACTGCTTATTTATTTTATTAATAAATTACAGATTGTACATTTTATATATATCTATATCTCTATATCTATATCTATATATATCTATATATATCTATCTAGATATATATCTATATATATATATATCTATATATCTATATCTATATATCTATATCTATATATATCTATATATATAGATATATATAGATATATATATATAGTTTCTCTCTGTTTACTTTGATCAATGTTTGTTACTTCTCTTTTAATGACATTTATGATTGAAATAAACAGAAAGGAAACATTATCAACAGTCAGTAGAGAGGAGCAGGAGGAGAGAGGATGAGGAGGAGCGAGGATGAGGAGGAGAGAGGATGAGGAGGAGAGAGGATGAGGAGGAGAGAGGATGAGGAGGAGGAGGAGAGGATGAGGAGGAGAGGATGAGGAGGAGCGAGGATGAGGAGGAGGAGGAGAGGAGGAGTGAGGATGAGGATGAGGAGGAGGAGCAGGAGGATGAGGATGAGGAGCAGGAGGATGAGGATGAGGAGGATGAGGAGGAGGAGCAGGAGCAGGAGGATGAGGAGCAGGAGGATGAGGAGGAGCGAGGATGAGGATGAGGAGGAGCAAGAGGATGAGGAGGAGCGAGGATGAGGATGAGGAGGAGCAGGAGGATGAGGATGAGGAGCAGGAGGATGAGGAGGATGAGGATGAGGAGGATGAGGAGGAGGAGCAGGAGGATGAGGAGCAGGAGGATGAGGAGGATGAGGAGGATGAGGAGCAGGAGGATGAGGAGCAGGAGGATGAGGAGGAGCGAGGATGAGGATGAGGAGGAGCAAGAGGATGAGGAGGAGCGAGGATGAGGATGAGGAGGAGCAGGAGGATGAGGATGAGGAGCAGGAGGATGAGCAGCAGGAGGAAGAGGAGGAGCAGGAGGAGCAGCAGGAGGACTCACGTGTACCAGGAGCACATGTCTGTGGGCTCCTTCAGGTTGGCTCCTGTCAGTCCGGAGCACGGCATGAAGTGAATGTCTTTCTTTGGGTTGAAACCAACCTTCTTCAGGAACGGCACCAGCTTCTCCTTACACTCCTCATACCTGAGGAGGAGCACAGGAGGAGCTCAGGAGGAGCTCAGGAGGAGCTCTTCACACAGCAACACTAACATGCAGCAGCAATAACACATCCTACCAAGGTATGAGAGTTTGGGACTTTATCAGTTCTTGTTTTAATTTTGCTGTGAATTTTTGTTTTCAAATTGAGTTAGTTTGAGTTAGTTTATATAGTGAGTTTACTAGTTGTAGTTTAGTTTTTATTAGTTGTAGTTCAGTTTTTATTAGTTGTAGTTCAGTTTTTATTAGTTTTAGTTTAGTTTTTATTAGTTGTAGTTCAGTTTTTATTAGTTGTAGTTCAGTTTTTATTAGTTGTAGTTTAGTTTTTATTAGTTGTAGTTTAGTTTTTATTAGTTGTAGTTAGTTTTTATTAGTTGTAGTTAGTTTTTATTAGTTGTAGTTTAGTTTTTATTAGTTGTAGTTTAGTTTTTATTAGTTGTAGTTTAGTTTTTATTAGTTGTAGTTTAGTTTTTATTAGTTGTAGTTTAGTTTTTATTAGTTGTAGTTTAGTTTTTATTAGTTGTAGTTTAGTTTTTATTAGTTGTAGTTCAGTTTTTATTAGTTGTAGTTTAGTTTTTATTAGTTGTAGTTTAGTTTTTATTAGTTGTAGTTAGTTTTTATTAGTTGTAGTTGAGTTTTTAGTAGTTGTAGTTGAGTTTTTAGTAGTTGTAGTTGAGTTTTTAGTAGTTGTAGTTGAGTTTTTAGTAGTTGTAGTTCAGTTTTTAGTAGTTGTAGTTCAGTTTTTATTAGTTGTAGTTCAGTTTTTATTAGTTGTAGTTGAGTTTTTATTAGTTGTAGTTGAGTTTTTATTAGTTGTAGTTGAGTTTTTATTAGTTGTAGTTGAGTTTTTATTAGTTGTAGTTGAGTTTTTATTAGTTGTAGTTGAGTTTTTATTAGTTGTAGTTTAGTTTTTATTAGTTGTAGTTTAGTTTTTATTAGTTGTAGTTTAGTTTTTATTAGTTGTAGTTCAGTTTTTATTAGTTGTAGTTCAGTTTTTATTAGTTGTAGTTCAGTTTTTATTAGTTGTAGTTTAGTTTTTATTAGTTGTAGTTTAGTTTTTATTAGTTGTAGTTTAGTTTTTATTAGTTGTAGTTCAGTTTTTATTAGTTGTAGTTCAGTTTTTATTAGTTGTAGTTTAGTTTTTATTAGTTGTAGTTAGTTTTTAGTAGTTGTAGTTGAGTTTTTAGTAGTTGTAGTTGAGTTTTTATTAGTTGTAGTTTAGTTTTTATTAGTTGTAGTTCAGTTTTTAGTAGTTGTAGTTCAGTTTTTAGTAGTTGTAGTTGAGTTTTTATTAGTTGTAGTTGAGTTTTTAGTAGTTGTAGTTAGTTTTTATTAGTTGTAGTTTAGTTTTTATTAGTTGTAGTTTAGTTTTTATTAGTTGTAGTTTAGTTTTTATTAGTTGTAGTTAGTTTTTATTAGTTGTAGTTCAGTTTTTATTAGTTGTAGTTTAGTTTTTATTAGTTGTAGTTCAGTTTTTATTAGTTGTAGTTTAGTTTTTATTAGTTGTAGTTAGTTTTTATTAGTTGTAGTTGAGTTTTTATTAGTTGTAGTTGAGTTTTTATTAGTTGTAGTTTAGTTTTTATTAGTTGTAGTTAGTTTTTAGTAGTTGTAGTTGAGTTTTTAGTAGTTGTAGTTGAGTTTTTATTAGTTGTAGTTGAGTTTTTATTAGTTGTAGTTTAGTTTTTATTAGTTGTAGTTAGTTTTTATTAGTTGTAGTTGAGTTTTTAGTAGTTGTAGTTGAGTTTTTAGTAGTTGTAGTTGAGTTTTTATTAGTTGTAGTTTAGTTTTTATTAGTTGTAGTTCAGTTTTTATTAGTTGTAGTTGAGTTTTTATTAGTTGTAGTTAGTTTTTAGTAGTTGTAGTTGAGTTTTTAGTAGTTGTAGTTGAGTTTTTATTAGTTGTAGTTTAGTTTTTATTAGTTGTAGTTCAGTTTTTAGTAGTTGTAGTTCAGTTTTTAGTAGTTGTAGTTGAGTTTTTATTAGTTGTAGTTGAGTTTTTATTAGTTGTAGTTGAGTTTTTATTAGTTGTAGTTTAGTTTTTATTAGTTGTAGTTAGTTTTTATTAGTTGTAGTTCAGTTTTTATTAGTTGTAGTTTAGTTTTTATTAGTTGTAGTTCAGTTTTTATTAGTTGTAGTTTAGTTTTTATTAGTTGTAGTTAGTTTTTATTAGTTGTAGTTGAGTTTTTATTAGTTGTAGTTGAGTTTTTATTAGTTGTAGTTTAGTTTTTATTAGTTGTAGTTAGTTTTTAGTAGTTGTAGTTGAGTTTTTAGTAGTTGTAGTTGAGTTTTTAGTAGTTGTAGTTGAGTTTTTATTAGTTGTAGTTTAGTTTTTATTAGTTGTAGTTAGTTTTTATTAGTTGTAGTTGAGTTTTTAGTAGTTGTAGTTGAGTTTTTAGTAGTTGTAGTTGAGTTTTTATTAGTTGTAGTTTAGTTTTTATTAGTTGTAGTTCAGTTTTTATTAGTTGTAGTTGAGTTTTTATTAGTTGTAGTTGAGTTTTTATTAGTTGTAGTTGAGTTTTTAGTAGTTGTAGTTTAGTTTTTATTAGTTGTAGTTGAGTTTTTATTAGTTGTAGTTGAGTTTTTATTAGTTGTAGTTCAGTTTTTATTAGTTGTAGTTTAGTTTTTATTAGTTGTAGTTAGTTTTTATTAGTTGTAGTTGTGTTGTAATGGTCTGTGTGTTGGTCTGAGATTCAAAGAGGTCATAATAAATGTTTCCTTCATTTCTTTGGTTTATCATCTCAGCCCCAATAAGGTTATTAACTCTTACAGTTCAGGTGTTTATTGTTTATTGGTTGTTGTGTAAACATCCCAGTCTCAGTAAACAGATTATTCACCATGTGTTCCTGTTCACTAACCAGCAGATAATAAATACATTTCATATCAAGCAGAAGGATGATTCAGTGTTTCTCTACATGTATCCTGCTGTGATTAGTAACTGAAGACTTCCACAGTGGAAACATCCAAAGTTCACCGAGGGACAGATTACCAGAACAACTCAACGCTTAGTCCCAATGTTTGGTGAAAGCTGAGCCAGGGCTAAATTACCGTAATGACTGGAAAGAGAAACTTCTCTTTCCAGTCATTACGGTAATTTAACCCTGAAACACTCAGTGGAGAACAGAAACTCTGTTTTATCTCTGAAACAAGTTGACAAAGAGGAAAACGAAGCTCATTTTCACTATCATTTTAGTTCGTTTTGTAACCACACAACACAGTTTCAGCTAGTTATCCTTTCTTTAAAATCTCATTTTTATTTCAGTTAACCCATTGAAGCCTGGAAAGCGTTTACGTCGTTTTGTAGTATTTGTTTAAGCTCTCAAATACTTTTTGAACTTCATTTCTATCTGCTACAGAGGCTGAAAAATCTATTATTTAGTAGAAGAGTTGATACTTCTGTTGAATTTCCAGGAAAACTTCAGGTTTTAGAGGCTGATTTTAAAATGGGCCAGAGGTTTTACAGGCGTTTTAGGCCTCACTGGGTTAAAGGAAAATGTTTTTAATTCTAGTTGTGATTATCTAGTTAGTCTTCATAAGCTGGTGTGGCGTCTCACATCCAGCAGGGGGACAGAGGAGAAGAGTTGTGAAAAGGTTCCTGCTCACTAACGGTTCTAGTGTCTGATCATGATTGATTATTGATCATTGATCATGTTCTACCCACCTCTCCAGGCTCCAGTTGACTGTGGGGTCGTCCATTTTATTCACCAGGACGATCAGGTGTTTGACTCCTGCGGTCTTGGCCAACATGGCGTGCTCCCGGGTCTGTCCTCCTTTCTCAAACCCCGTCTCAAACTCCCCTTTCCTGGCGGAGATCACCTGAGGGACAGCATCATTCAGTCAGTGTTGGTTTCTCCTCCCTCCTTCCCTCAGTCAGTCCAACTGTCCCAAACAAACACTAAAAAAACTAAAATGTGACAACTCGTGTTCTACCGTAACAGGTTGAAACAGGGTCGCACACTTCTCACTGCTCTAATTAAGCTCTTTTAACCACTTTCCAGGACCATTTTAAAGCTTTTCTAGGTCCATTTTAAAGCTTTTCCAGGTCCATTCTAAAGCTTTTCCAGGACCATTTTAAAGCTTTTCTAGGTCCATTTTAAAGCTTTTCCAGGTCCATTCTAAAGCTTTTCCAGGACCATTTTAAAGCTTTTCTAGGTCCATTTTAAAGCTTTTCCAGGACCATTCTAAAGCTTTTCCAGGACCATTTTAAAGCTTTTCTAGGTCCATTTTAAAGCTTTTCCAGGACCATTCTAAAGCTTTTCCAGGACCATTCTAAAGCTTTTCCAGGTCCATTTTAAAGCTTTTCCAGGACCATTCTAAAGCTTTTCCAGGACCATTTTAAAGCTTTTCCAGGTCCATTCTAAAGCTTTTCCAGGTCCATTTTAAAGCTTTTCTAGGTCCATTTTAAAGCTTTTCCAGGACCATTCTAAAGCTTTTCCAGGACCATTTTAAAGCTTTTCTAGGTCCATTTTAAAGCTTTTCCAGGACCATTTTAAAGCTTTTCTAGGACCATTTTAAAGCTTTTCCAGGTCCATTCTAAAGCTTTTCCAGGTCCATTTTAAAGCTTTTCTAGGTCCATTTTAAAGCTTTTCCAGGTCCATTTTAAAGCTTTTCCAGGACCATTCTAAAGCTTTTCTAGGTCCATTTTAAAGCTTTTCCAGGTCCATTTTAAAGCTTTTCCAGGACCATTTTAAAGCTTTTCTAGGTCCATTCTAAAGCTTTTCTAGGTCCATTCTAAAGCTTTTCTAGGTCCATTTTAAAGCTTTTCTAGGTCCATTTTAAAGCTTTTCCAGGTCCATTCTAAAGCTTTTCTAGGTCCATTCTAAAGCTTTTCTAGGTCCATTTTAAAGCTTTTCTAGGTCCATTTTAAAGCTTTTCCAGGTCCATTTTAAAGCTTTTCCAGGTCCATTTTAAAGCTTTTCTAGGTCCATTCTAAAGCTTTTCCAGGTCCATTTTAAAGCTTTTCCAGGTCCATTTTAAAGCTTTTCCAGGTCCATTCTAAAGCTTTTCCAGGTCCATTTTAAAGCTTTTCCAGGTCCATTTTAAAGCTTTTCCAGGACCATTTTAAAGCTTTTCTAGGTCCATTTTAAAGCTTTTCCAGGACCTTTCAACGGTTATAAATGTCATGTTTTAGATGAGGACTTCCATACTAACAGGGCTCATTTCACTTCAACACACCACCAGCAACGGTTTTACACTTTTAACTACTAAAGTAGTTAGTTAATCTCATAAAACATGCTGGTAGGGGAATCTAGAAGCTAAAGGAGCTGAGAGGAACCATCAACCAGCAGCTGGAGGAACTATACTAGGGTTGTTAAAAGTATCAATACTCAAAATACGATACTCATTTTATAAAGTATCGAGTAGCTGCACAACTGTTTATTATAAATATTTAACCTGTGGTTCTGTTCATTTCCAAAAATATTGCATTTTTCTTGTTAATAAAAATATTTGTGTTAAACTTTGGGGTCTAAAATGGTATGGAGTGTTGAATATTTTCCTGAGTACCGGTATGGAGGTGAACATTTTAGTCTGGTGACAACTCTAAACTAAACACCAGCCAAACTAGGAGGAAGGAGCAGGAAGAGTTGAGGAGCCTCTCCTCCTCCTCTAGGAGCTAGAACTCCTTCAGCCAGAAGATAGAGGAGCAGCAGGAACCATCTAGAGACCAGCAGACAGTCTCAGATTACAGCCTGCAGGCTGCTCACTGTACCGTTTGTTCCCTTGAAAATGTGGTTATTTATAGTCAGATTGAAGAGAAATACAGGAAGAATTTCAAGCATTTACAAGCACTTCATCCAAAAATCAAAGCACTTTTCAAACCTTGAAATTCAACATTAAAACTCAAACATTTCCAAGTGTTTCCAGCCCCGTATGGAGCCGGAGTCCCTGCCACTAAAGGGATCATTCCTTAATGAACAACATGAGCCTCTAACCTGGACACATTGACCCACTGAAGCCTGGACAGCAGATACTCTCTCAGCTCTCACATACTTTATGAACTTCCTTTCTATCTGCTACAGCAGCTGTTCTCAACCTTGGGGTCCCGACCCCAATTGGGGTCGCGAGATGATTTCTGGGGGTCGCCAAATCATTTTGGAAGTCAGCTCTGTGTTAAACTGTTTTAGTCTTTTTGGTCACTTAATGTCTTTTTTTGGTAATTTCGTTGTTGTTTTTTGGTCATTTTGTGTCTTTTCTTGGTCATTTTGTGTCTTTTTTGATCATTTTGTGGTCAATTTGTGTCTTTTTTTGGTCATTTTGTGTCTTTTCTTTGTCATTTTGTGTCTTTTCTTTGTCATTTTGTGTCTTTTTTTTGTCATTTTGTCTTTTTTTTGGTCATTTTGTTTCTTTTCTGCGTCATTTTGTGTCTTTTTTTGGTCATTTTGTGTCTTTTTTGATCATTTTGTGGTCAATTTGTGTCTTTTTTTGGTCATTTTGTGTCTTTTTTGATCATTTTGTGGTCAATTTGTGTCTTTTTTTGGTCATTTTGTGTCTTTTTGTCATTTTGTGTCTTTTTTTTGTCATTTTGTCTTTTTTTTTGGTCATTTTGTTTCTTTTCTGCGTCATTTTGTGTCTTTTTTTGGTCAATTTCTGTCTTTTTTTGGTCATTTTGTGTCTTTTTTAGGCCATTTTGTCTCTTTTTTGGTCAATTTGTGTCATTTTTTGTGTCATTTTGTGTGTTTTCTGGTCATTTTGTTTACTTTTTTTGTTCATTTGTTTCTTTTTTGGGTGATCTGAACTGTGCGTGTGAGATTGTGTTCAGTGAGCAGGGGTCACGGACAACATGCATGTTAAATTGGGGGTCGCGACTCAAAAAGGTTGAGAACTACTGAGCTACAGAGGCTGAAAATCTATTATTTAGTAGAAGAGTTGACACTTGGATTTCCAGAGAAACTTCAGGTTTTAGAGGCTGATTCTAAAATCACCACCAGAGGTTTACAGGTTCAGGCTCGATGAGTCACAGAAACATGTTGAGTTTGATAGTTAAACAGCTGAAGGTGAGGAAGGCTGAGCATGCAGCTGCTTCTCTGAGCTTCTCTGAGCTTCTCTGTGGTTCTCTGAGCTTCTCTGAGCTTCTCTGTGGTTCTCTGAGCTTCTCTGAGCTTCTCTGAGCTTCTCTAAGGTTCTCTGAGCTTCTCTGAGGTTCTCTGAGGTTCTCTGAGGTTCCTCACCAGGACGGCCAGGTCGGCCTGAGACGCTCCTCCGATCATGTTGGGAACGAAGCTCTTGTGTCCCGGAGCGTCCAGGATGGTGAAATGCTTCTTGTCTGTCTCAAAGTACGCTCGGCCCACCTCCACCGTCTTCCCCTTGTCCCTCTCCTCCTGGTTGGTGTCCAGAGCCCAGGACAGGTACCTACACACACACACACACACACACACACACACACACACACACACACACACACACACAGGGACACACACAGGGACACACACAGGGACACACACAGGGACACACACAGGGACACACACAGGGACACACACACACACACACAGAGAGACACACACACACACACACAGAGAGACACACACACACACACACACACAGAGACAGACACACACACACAGACACACACACACGGACACACACAGACACACGGACACACACAGACACACACACAGACACACACACAGACAGACACACAGACACACACACAGACACACACACAGACACACACACAGACAGACACACAGACAGACACACAGACACACACACAGACAGACACACAGGCACACACACAGACACACACACAGACACACACACAGACAGACACACAGACACACACACAGACACACACACAGACAGACACACAGACACACACACAGACACACACACAGACAGACACACACACACACACACACACAGACAGACAGACACACAGACAGACACACACACAGACACACACACAGACAGACACACACACACACACACAGACACACACACACACACACAGACACACACACACACACGTTAGTACAGCAGAGGATCACCATACTTTTATATCAGTTCATGGAGCCAAGGATCCATATTTAGAGTCCAGGGCTCACTGAGGAATATACTGGACATACTGGGATCATATGAAACTTTACTTTCATGGATTCATCTGTCGATTATTTCAACGATTCATCCATTAGTTGCTTGGTGGAAAAAATGACTAAAAATATCAATGAGTGTTCCCAAACCACCAGATTTTGTCCTCTAATCTCTTGTTTTGTCCACAAACCAAAGAGATATTCA
The DNA here is from genome assembly GCF_030273125.1 of Centropristis striata. Lineage (NCBI taxonomy): Eukaryota > Metazoa > Chordata > Actinopteri > Perciformes > Serranidae > Centropristis > Centropristis striata. Next base: position 37,781,177 of record NC_081529.1, read on the forward strand.
GTTTATTGTCATAAAGGAACAAAGACACCAGAAATATTCACATTGAAGAAGCTGAAATCACAGAATTTGGACTTTTGTCTTTAAAGAACTGCTCAAACCAATTATTAGATTATCAGAATAGTTGAGGATGAATTTAATAATGGATTATTGATCCATTAATGGAATAATTGTTGCAGCTCTAGTTATAATAATAATAACTATCTAAGCTAATATTGGCCCAGCTAATAGACATGTTGAGGGACTCACCAGGTTTCCCGGTTCTTCTCCTTGGCTTCTCTTTCATACTTCTCTAAGGTTCTCTTGTCTACCATTCCTGTTAGATACCTGGTGGACACAAGAGGAAACATTTCAGACAGACAGACAGACAGATAGACAGACAGATAGACAGACAGATAGACAGATAGATAGATAAACAGATAGATAGATAGATAGATAGATAGACAGATAGATACATAGCTAGATAGATGTATAGATAGATGTATAGATAGATGTATAGATAGATGTATAGATAGATAGATAGATAGATAGATGGATAGCTAAATAGCTAGATAGCTAGCTAGCTAAATAGCTAGATAGCTAAATAGCTAGATAGCTAGCTAGCTAAATAGCTAGATAGCTAGCTAGCTAAATAGCTAGATAGCTAAATAGCTAGATAGATAGATAGATGGATGGATGGATAGATAGATAGATAGATAGATAGATAGATAGATAGATAGATGGATAGCTAAATAGCTAGATAGCTAGCTAGCTAAATAGCTAGATAGCTAAATAGCTAGATAGCTAGCTAGCTAAATAGCTAGATAGCTAGCTAGCTAAATAGCTAGATAGCTAAATAGCTAGATAGATAGATAGATGTATAGATGTATAGATAGATAGATGTATAGATAGATAGATGTATAGATGTATAGATAGATAGATGTATAGATAGATAGATGTATAGATGTATAGATGTATAGATAGATAGATAGATAGATAAATAGGTAGATGTATAGATAGATGTATAGATGTATGTATAGATGTATAGATAGATGTATAGATAGATGTATAGATAGATAGATAGATAGATAGATGTATTTTATTGATCCCCAGTTGGGGAATGACAGAGATCAATAAAATGCAATAACAATAAAAATGTCTGAGTATTGATTGTAGAGCAGAATAAATATAAATATATTAGGAGTGCACAGATTGTAATTTTTTTGGCCGATCACCGATTTTTAAAAAGCCTGACCTGCCGATTCTGATTCATTGATAACTCACAGATGAACCTTCAATGTCTGAATCTTGTTTTACTGATAAACAATAACACAGCAGTATTTTTCTTTAACAAATAAAAAGGAAATCACACAATGTCTGAGCTAGTTAATAAAATATTGAACTTTAAATAAATAGCAACAATTTACAGGACAAACTAACAGAAGAACTGCAACCATTAATAAAGTGTCCTGAAGAGTTTTAGGTTTCGTTATTATAGTTCAACATACAGACAACTAGAGACGGGCTCGCTTTTACTATATTACAATAGTCATTCAATCATAAAATATCTATCAGTTCATCATATCTGGAAGAAAAAATAAGTTGGGAGCACTGCTTTGTTGATTATTCGATTATATATATATATATATATATATATATATATATATATATATATGGTCTGTCGGTCTGTCTGTCTGTCTGTCTGTCTGTCTGTCTGTCTGTCTGTCTAACTGACTTCACTCATTAACAGCAGAAGTGACAGAAACAGATACTCACATGATCTGTCCACCAATGGTTGACTTGCCAGCATCTGGAGAAGAAGCAGACAGAAGGTTTACAACAGGGAAACACTGACCATAAGGCATTTATTCATTTATTTAATTCATATATATATATATATATATATATATATATATATATATATATATATATATATTATATATATATATATTATATATATATATATATTATATATATATATAAATATAAATATATTATATATATATATAAATATAAATATATAATATATATATATATTTATATATATATTATATTTATTTATTTATATATATATATATATATATATTTGAAGCCTTAGTTGGCAACCTGCGGCCAGATTCACAAAGCATTCTCCAGAAAAAAGTGCCACTTCTTTCTTAACTTTGCTCTTAAGACAAAATTTAAGAATATTTGGTTTTCATGAAGAAATTCTGATCTTTTCTTTAGTTGTTTTCTTAACTTGAGAACAAATGATTCTTGAAAACAAAGTTTAGATTTCTTCTCAACTTTAAGAGAATCCCTCAGCAGTCTGAAAACAGCTCCAGTGGAAAGAAAAGTCTTATTTAGTCCTATTTATTTACATTTTAAAAAAGCCTCTTATTAAACATATCGCTGTGCTTTGGCTTTTCAACCTGTTTTTAATCTCGTTGTACGCTGTAGCACCTTGGGATTGTTTTTAACAATGAACAGTGCTTTACACATAAAATGTATTATTATTATCATTATTATTATCATTATTAACTCTGCGTTGGCCCCCTGGTGGTTGGTGTAGAAAGTGACTTGATCTTAAATTAAAATGAATAAAATTAGAGTAATTGTGCAGCACGACATTATTTTATTTATTTAACCCTCTAGAGTCCATGACAGCACCTGAACTTCTTCATGACGTGAAGACAGAAAAATGAAGCTTCCAAATAAAAAGATTCCAAATAAAGTTCTGGCTTCAAACTCCATCACAGATTTATTTTGATGATATTCAGCCAAGTAGAACCAGAGATTATGTCAAACATATTTAGTATAAAATATAGAACTAGATATTATCCTCATTTTACCTGTTATATGTTATATTTGCAACATTTAAAATTCTGTGTATGTTTTCCTTTGTTTCTTTTAGGTTCAACATTTTGATCAAGGAAGTCAAAGTTAAACATTAATGACCAGGACAATAAGGGCCTGCTGTAAACAGTAACTTTCTGTAAACAGTAACTTGCTGTAAACAGTAACTTGCTGTAAACAGTAACTTGCTGTAAACAGTAACCTGCTGTAAACAGTAACCTGCTGTAAACAGTAACTTGCTGTAAACAGTAACCTGCTGTAAACAGTAACTTGCTGTAAACAGTAACTTGCTGTAAACAGTAACCTGCTGTAAACAGTAACCTGCTGTAAACAGTAACCTGCTGTAAACAGTAACTTGCTGTAAACAGTAACCTGCTGTAAACAGTAACTTGCTGTAAACAATAGCCTGCCGTAAACAGTAACCTGCTGTAAACAGTAACCTGCTGTAAACAGTAACTTGCTGTAAACAGTAACCTGCTGTAAACAGTAACTTGCTGTAAACAATAGCCTGCCGTAAACAACAGCCTGCCGTAAACAGTAACTTGCTGTAAACAGTAACCTGCTGTAAACAGTAACTTGCTGTAAACAACAGCCTGCTGTAAACAGTAACCTGCTGTAAACAACAGCCTGCTGTAAACAGTAACCTGCTGTAAACAGTAACTTGCTGTAAACAGTAACTTGCTGTAAACAGTAACTTGCTGTAAACAGTAACCTGCTGTAAACAGTAACTTGCTGTAAACAGTAACCTGCTGTAAACAGTAACCTGCTGTAAACAGTAACCTGCTGTAAACAGTAACCTGCTGTAAACAGTAACCTGCTGTAAACAGTAACTTGCTGTAAACAACAGCCTGCTGTAAACAGTAACCTGCTGTAAACAGTAACCTGCTGTAAACAGTAACTTGCTGTAAACAGTAACTTGCTGTAAACAACAGCCTGCTGTAAACAGTAACCTGCTGTAAACAGTAACCTGCTGTAAACAGTAACTTGCTGTAAACAACAGCCTGCTGTAAACAGTAACCTGCTGTAAACAACAGCCTGCTGTAAACAGTAACCTGCTGTAAACAGTAACTTGCTGTAAACAGTAACTTGCTGTAAACAGTAACCTGCTGTAAACAGTAACCTGCTGTAAACAGTAACCTGCTGTAAACAGTAACCTGCTGTAAACAGTAACTTGCTGTAAACAACAGCCTGCTGTAAACAGTAACCTGCTGTAAACAGTAACCTGCTGTAAACAGTAACTTGCTGTAAACAGTAACTTGCTGTAAACAGCCTGCTGTAAACAGTAACTTGCTGTAAACAACAGCCTGCTGTAAACAGTAACCTGCTGTAAACAGTAACCTGCTGTAAACAGTAACTTGCTGTAAACAACAGCCTGCTGTAAACAGTAACCTGCTGTAAACAGTAGCCTGCTGTAAACAGTAACTTGCTGTAAACAGTAACCTGCTGTAAACAGTAACTTGCTGTAAACAGTAACCTGCTGTAAACAGTAACCTGCTGTAAACAGTAACTTGCTGTAAACAGTAACTTGCTGTAAACAGTAACCTGCTGTAAACAGTAACCTGCTGTAAACAGTAACTTGCTGTAAACAGTAACTTGCTGTAAACAGTAACTTGCTGTAAACAGTAACTTGCTGTAAACAGTAACTTGCTGTAAACAGTAACTTGCTGTAAACAGTAACCTGCTGTAAACAGTAACTTGCTGTAAACAGTAACTTGCTGTAAACAACAGCCTGCTGTAAACAGTAACTTGCTGTAAACAGTAACTTGCTGTAAACAACAGCCTGCTGTAAACAGTAACTTGCTGTAAACAGTAACCGTGGCGTGCGGGGGGCGGTGTGTGGACCCACCTACGTGTCCGATGAACACAACGTTGATGTGCTCCTTCTTGGGGGCGTCTGGCTGCGTAGGAGGAACTTTGGGCGCTGGCGTCTCCTCCTCCTCCTCCATCATCTCTGGAGCCGTCTCCTCCGTCGGGCCCCGGTCCCCACAGGTCCCGCCTCCCGGCTCCTCCTCGTTTGACTCCGCCTCCTTCTGGTCCCAGGGCTCCTCTGGGCTCATCTCGGTGTCGCCGTTTTCCACTGGAGCTGCAGACACAAAGCGTGACATCACTCAGGCTTCTTCCTGTGGCGGACACTATTTAACCCTTTGATGCTCAACATGCATCTTGTTGCGTCCCAAGAACAGCTTTTAGTTATTCTGCTCCTCACCTGGAACAATCTACCTGTAGATGTGAGGTCAGCTCCTTTAAATCAGGACTAAAAACACTATAGTTTACTGCAGCGTATCTTAACTTTAACACTTATCTGCTTACTTTTAACTACACAATGTTGACTTGTGCTTTTTATTATTTGATGTCTTTTCTTATCCTGCTGTATCTTATTTCTATTTTTATTTCTATTTCCCTGTTTTAATTGACTGTTTTTACTGTTTTCTATTGTGTCTTGCTGTTTTTAATGTTTATGTAAGGCACTTTGAATTACCTTGTGTTGAGTTTTTATTTTCTATCTTTGCAATTAATTAATTTCATCATTCAGTATTCCAGGTTTTTCCTCAATCAGCTTGTTTTTGATCATCATACGTCCTCATTTTTTGTTTTAATTTCTTACTTTTTGAATAAAAACCCTTTTTGTATCACTACTCTTCTAATGCACAACATGAATCAAACATGTCATTATGGGGTATTGTGCGTAGAATCTTAAGGAAAAATTAATTTGATGAATTTTGGAATAAGGCTGTACCTTCCAGATCCACTGTATGTGTGACAAAATGATACATAAACATGTTAAATATATTAAATATAAGAGTGTTTGGCCTCTCTTACAGCTAAAGTAACTATTTGAAACAAATTACTATTATTATAGTATTAGACCATTTAATTTTACATCAAATTTGGATGAATGAGTCATTTTTGACCCATGTGTGTAAACTTGATGTAATAATACAAAATCTATTTTTCTTCATAAAGTATGAAGGAAAAATGGATTTAATGATCTGTTGTTATCAAAAACAAGATATTTAAAGAATACTTGGAAAATTCAATCATAAAATAAGTTGATATCTAAAGATAAACAGAAACACACAGCAGCATTAAATAACATGAAGGGAATGAATGAGGCTCATTTAAATATAGACAGAGCTTCTTATGTTCACTTTCTAATTTTCTTTAAGTATTTCGGTATTTATTCTGAGCATAAAAGAATAATAAATCAGCAGCATATTTTAAGTTTTCCACGTTTCTCTCCGCTGTCTGTTACTTGTTCAGTGATAAACTGCATCACTAAATGACAGAAGAACCTAAAATAAATAATCTGGGTATTTTTTCCAATGACAATGATAAAACAAACTGAAAACAGTTAGCCCTACATTAACTTGACCTACAAACATATTTTACCTGTGGGTATTGGCTTCAAAATGACATTAAAACATATTTTAATAACTAATAACAGTAACAGTAAGTAAGTCTGCTGGTTTACAAGTAGGAAAGGTTCCTTTATTTATCACAGTCAAACTAATGAGGGCTGTGCCATATCGGATCATTCACCATAATACCCGTATATTTTTTTCATGATTAAAAAAATGCATATCATAATATTGGCAACATTTTCCAACACTGTCTGGCTGCTCCATGTCCTAGAGCAGGGGTCTGAGTGACTGGAAAAACACTCAATTACTTTAAAAAAAAGACACAAAATGACAAAAAAAGACAAACTGACCCAAAACAGAGACAGAATTACCAAAAAAAGACACAAAATGACAAAAAAAAAGACACAAAATGACAAAAAAAAGACACAAAATGACAAAAAAAAGACAAAATGACCAAAAAAGACACAAAATGATTTTAAAAAGACACAAAATTACCAAAAACAGTAATTAAAGGGACCTTCCACACACAACACGGTAAAGTGCCATTCATATAAAACTCACATTAAACTTTCATATCAAGGTGGGGGCCACAAAATATCGTCACGAGGGCCACAATTGGCCCGCGGGCCGCCAGTTTGAGACCCGTGTCGTTAAATAAAGTGAAGAAAAAGACATGTTGATGTTAAATAAAGTTCTGTGAGGTTTCTGGTCACAAAGACTGATGGATTTTATTTAAAAATGTACAAAAGAGTCAAGAGTATATTTTTTTAATATTTGGTAACTGTTGAGATTTACTTTACATTTTAGATTGGTTTTTATTTTGTTGTAAAGCTTTTTATTTATACAGACGGAAAAAAAATATATCGTCAAGAATATCGTTACCGCAAAAATACCCAAAAATATTGTGATATTCCTTCAGGGCCGTATCGCCCAGCCCTACAGCCAGTGCTTTAGTTTAACTACATTTAATTTTTACAGAAACAATGAAAAACACACAAATATCTGCCCAACAACGCACATCGTGTTGTTTAATATAGTCAGTTTATGAATGCTGATGTGGAGTGGAGAAGCATTTTGAACTAGGAGAGCTTAAACATCAGCAGCAGCAGGTCACTGTTTACATGTGGATCAGACTGTCTAGAGTCTGTTCTGAACTGGGGAAAGGGCCTTTAGTTCTGCTGCTCCTCTTCATGGAACCAGCTGCAAACTGAAGGAGCTGGTTCCTCTAAACATGTTTAAGTCTTTATTATTATTATTATTATTATTATTAGTACTTCATGGTGTTGGAGCTGGCTCTTCTGTTTGTGTGATGATGTTCTGACTGGGACTCTGTTTTTATCTTCTCTGTTGTTTTTAAAGGATTGTCTGGAACTAACTGCTGCTGCATTTTGTTTCCTTTTTTTTGGTCATTTTGTGTCTTTTTTGGTCATTTTGTGTCTTTTTTGGTCATTTTGTTTCCTTTTTTTGGTCATTTTGTGTCTTCTGGTCATTTTGTGTCTTTTGGTCATTTTGTGTCTTTTGGTCATTTTGTTTCCTTTTTGGTCATTTTGTTTCCTTTTTTGGTCATTTTGTGTCTTTTTTTGGTCATTTTATTTCCTTTTTTTGTCATTTTGTTTCCTTTTTTGGTCATTTTGTTTCCTTTTTTGGTCATTTTGTTTCCCTTTTTTGGTCATTTTGTTTCCTTTTTTGGTCATTTTGTTTCCTTTTTTGGTCATTTTGTGTCTTTTTTGGTTATTTTGTGTCTTTTTTGGTCATTTTGTGTCTTTTTTTGGTCATTTTGTTTCCTTTTTTGGTCATTTTGTTTCCTTTTTTGGTCATTTTGTGTCTTTTGGTCATTTTATTTCCTTTTTTGGTCATTTTGTGTCTTTTTTTGGTCATTTTGTGTCTTTTTTGGTCATTTTGTTTCCTTTTTTGATAATTTTGTTTCCTTTTTTTGGTCATTTTGTGTCTTTTTTTGGTCATTTTGTGTCTTTTTTGGTCATTTTGTGTCTTTTTTGGTCATTTTGTTTCCTTTTTTGATAATTTTGTTTCCTTTTTTTGGTCATTTTGTGTCTTTTTTGGTCATTTTGTGTCTTTTTTGGTCATTTTGTTTCCTTTTTTGATAATTTTGTTTCCTTTTTTTGGTCATTTTGTGTCTTTTTTTGGTCATTTTGTGTCTTTTTTGGTCATTTTGTTTCCTTTTTTGGTCATTTTGTGTCTTTTGGTCATTTTATTTCCTTTTTTGGTCATTTTGTTTCCTTTTTTTGGTCATTTTGTGTCTTTTGGTCATTTTGTGTCTTTTTTGGTCATTTTGTGTCTTTTTGGTCATTTTGTGTCTTTTTTGGTCATTTTGTGTCTTTTTTGGTCATTTTGTTTCCTTTTTTGATAATTTTGTTTCCTTTTTTTGGTCATTTTGTGTCTTTTGGTCATTTTGTGTCTTTTGGTCATTTTATTTCCTTTTTTGGTCATTTTGTGTCTTTTTTTGGTCATTTTGTGTCTTTTGGTCATTTTGTTTCCTTTGGTCATTTTGTTTCCTTTTTTGGTCATTTTGTGTCTTTTTTTGGTCATTTTATATCCTTTTTTTGTCATTTTGTTTCCTTTTTTGGTCATTTTGTTTCCTTTTTTGGTCATTTTGTTTCCCTTTTTTTGGTCATTTTGTGTCTTTTGGTCGTTTTGTTTCCCTTTTTTTGTCATTTTGTGCCTTTTTTGGTTATTTTGTGTCTTTTTTGGTCATTTTGTTTCCTTTTTTGGTAATTTTGTTTCCTTTTTTTGGTCATTTTGTGTCTTTTGGTCATTTTGTGTCTTTTTTGGTCATTTTGTGTCTTTTGGTCATTTTGTGTCTTTTGGTCATTTTGTGTCTTCTTTGGTCATTTTGTGTCTTCTTTGGTCATTTTGTTTCCTTTTTTTGGTCATGTTGTCTTTTTTGGTCAATTTGTGTCTTTTTGTGGTCATTTTTTGTCATTTTGTGGTCAATTTGAGTCCCTTTTTAGCAAAGGACTTAGATTAAAAGTAACAATATGATATGAAAAAATATATAAATGAACAGACAGAGAGATGTTTTAGTTGTTGTCTGCTTCATTATTTATCCAAAATTCGTCGTATCATCTTTAAATCCTTCCTTCATGGTGTTGGAGCTGGCTCTTCTGTTTGTGTGATGATGTTCTGACTGGGACTCTGTTTTTATCTTCTCTGTTGTTTTTAAATGATTGTCTGGAACTAACTGCTGCTGCCTGTCTTGGCCAGGACTCTTTTGTAAAAGAGATTTTTAATCTCAATAAGACTTTCCTGGTTAAATAAAGGTTAAATAAAAAATAAAGGCAGGTCAGTATTTAAATGTGGAGAGAAAAAGCAGTGAATGTAGTTGTAGTCTTTAGATGATATGTTTCCAGCTGAGCGTGTCCTTTGTTCCTCAGCCAGTTTGATCAGAATAAATCATTTCAGCATTGTGATGGACAACAGACGCTACTGGAGATAAATCACGCCGTGTCTTGACGACGGTTGTCAAAAGTATTGATACTAAAACGTATCGATACTCATTTTGAAAAGTATCAATAAGTAGCCAAGGAATGAACACTTAGCTTCATTATTTTTATCAAGCTTGCCTAATATTGTGCACAGCATCCAACCTCTAAATATTGTTCTAATTGTTGTTTATTGTATTTATTTATTTTCTGCACTACCTCAGACCTGAAGCTTGTTATCATAGTTGCAACTGTTTTAATTATAAATATTTAACCTGTGGTTCTGTTCATGTTTACATGTTGCATTTTCCTTGTTCATAAAAATATTTCTGTTAAATGTTGGGCTCTTTGTTTTTATCCTGGTGGTATCGAGTATCAAATATTTTCCTGAGTATCAGTATGGAGCTGAACATTTCAGTATGATGACATCACTAGTCTGGACCATCATTCACCACAGAGTTCTGACTGGAAACAGGCAGAAAGTCACCACAGGCCAGCTAACGTGAAGCTAGCTCAGTTAGCATAAACATGGTTTAGTCCAGTTTAAAGGCTGTTGGAGCACAATGATTCCTGATGGATCCATCCAACCACCAGCCAGGCTGTGTGCTGTACACAGTGACTCTAGTCTCCTCTTTAAGGTCCTTGTTAATATGATTATGTGTCAGATTAGTTTAACCCTTGAACTGCCTGCTGGAGCACATTGAGTCAGCATGTTTCACTGACTCAGCCTCTCCACCACTTGGCTCAGCTTGGTTTTATAAAAACCAGTAACAGGACCAGGTCTAGGGTTTGTGCATGCACACCAAGGTGATTATAGTTAACGGAAACTAAGGAAATAACCAAAACTAGAACTGAAAAACATTTGTTAACAGAAATATAAAATAAAAACGAGTTTTTAAAAAACGATAACCAACTGAAACTGTATTTTGTGGTTACAAAACTAACTAAATTATAAATAACTAATAACTAAACTAAACTAAAACTAATAAAAACTCAACTACAACTAATAAAAACTCAACTACAACTAAATAAAAACTCAACTACAACTAATAAAAACTCAACTACAACTAATAAAAACTCAACTACAACTAATAAAAACTAAACTACAACTAATAAAAACTCAACTACAACTAATAAAAACTCAACTACAACTAATAAAAACTAAACTACAACTAAATAAAAACTCAACTACAACTAATAAAAACTCAACTACAACTAATAAAAACTAAACTACAACTAAATAAAAACTCAACTACAACTAATAAAAACTAAACTACAACTAATAAAAACTCAACTACAACTAATAAAAACTGAACTACAACTAATAAAAACTAAACTACAACTAAATAAAAACTCAACTACAACTAATAAAAACTCAACTACAACTAATAAAAACTCAACTACAACTAATAAAAACTAAACTACAACTAATAAAAACTCAACTACAACTAATAAAAACTCAACTACAACTAATAAAAACTCAACTACAACTAATAAAAACTCAACTACAACTAATAAAAACTAAACTACAACTAATAAAAACTAAACTACAACTAATAAAAACTAAACTACAACTAATAAAAACTAAACTACAACTAATAAAAACTAAACTACAACTAATAAAAACTCAACTACAACTAATAAAAACTCAACTACAACTAATAAAAACTAAACTACAACTAATAAAAACTCAACTACAACTAATAAAAACTCAACTACAACTAATAAAAACTAAACTACAACTAATAAAAACTAAACTACAACTAATAAAAACTAAACTACAACTAATAAAAACTAAACTACAACTAATAAAAACTCAACTACAACTAATAAAAACTCAACTACAACTAATAAAAACTCAACTACAACTAATAAAAACTCAACTACAACTAATAAAAACTCAACTACAACTAATAAAAACTAAACTACAACTAATAAAAACTAAACTACAACTAATAAAAACTAAACTACAACTAATAAAAACTAAACTACAACTAATAAAAACTAAACTACAACTAATAAAAACTAAACTACAACTAATAAAAACTAAACTACAACTAATAAAAACTCAACTACAACTAATAAAAACTAAACTACAACTAATAAAAACTAAACTACAACAAATAAAAACTAAACTACAACTAATAAAAACTAAACTACAACTAATAAAAACTAAACTACAACAAATAAAAACTAAACTACAACTAATAAAAACTAAACTACAACTAATAAAAACTAAACTACAACTAATAAAAACTAAACTACAACTAATAAAAACTAAACTACAACTAATAAAAACTAAACTACAACTAATAAAAACTCAACTACAACTAATAAAAACTCAACTACAACTAATAAAAACTAAACTACAACTAATAAAAACTCAACTACAACTAATAAAAACTAAACTACAACTAATAAAAACTAAACTACAACTAATAAAAACTAAACTACAACAAATAAAAACTAAACTACAACTAATAAAAACTAAACTACAACTAATAAAAACTAAACTACAACTAATAAAAACTAAACTACAACTAATAAAAACTAAACTAAAACTCTATAAACTAACTCAAACTAACTGAATATGAAAACAAAAACCCACAACAAAATTAAAACTAACTGATGAAAAATCCAAACTGTTATAACCTTTGTAAGCACGGTTGACAAAAACTATTCTAACCTTGGTGTGTGCTTCCTTCCCTCTAACAGTGGGACCGTTTCCACTCCAGTTTTAAACTCATTCTTCACGTATCTGAAGCGTCCTGCCGCTCCTTTCATGCTAAAGTTAGCTTTCTATCACCACAACAACCAGACAGAATTAATAAGAACACTTTATCAGTGAACTGTAGTCTGTCTGGTTGATGTTGTGGCGTTATCTGCCACGTCTGATTAGAGATAACAGGAGAGTGGAAGAGAAGAAGGACAGCTCAGCGTGGAGGACGAGATACATGAAGCTAACAAGCTAAAACACTAGAGAGACTACAGTGAAGCTCCACTGGAGGACAACCAGCCCTCATAACATGTGACACAAGGAACACAGGAGGTTATAACACTTAACCCATTGAAGCCTGGAAAGCGTTTACGTCGTTTTGTAGTATTTGTATAAGCTCTCAAATACTTTTTGAATTTCATTTCTATCTGCTACAGAGGCTGAAAAATCTATGATTTAGTAGAAGAGTTGACACTTCTGTTGGATTTACAGAAAAACTTCAGGTTTTAGAGGCTGATTTTAAAATGGGCCAGAGGTTTTACAGGCGTTTTAGGCGTGAATGGGTTAATCACAGACTCCAGAATACGTACCGGCGTTTTCTGACACCTCCATGGTGGAAATCTTTTCAACAGCAACTGAAATAGAAAGAATTAGTAAGTTTGTGTGTAAATGTGAACTATTTCTAAAGCAACAGAAACAAATGAACCTTCATGGGTCACCTGAAGACTAAAATATATAAGAAATGCTCTGTCAAGCTTTAATAATTGATATAATGAAACATTTGCAGTTAGAAAAAATAAAATCCACCCTGAGAGGTACATAGATAAACACCTTTTACACAATATGGCAGCAGCCATTTATGGACTATTATACCAAATATTATCCAATGAAGAATTAACAACTGTACATTTTATACTTGACATCCTCCAAGTTGTATTATTACTATTTAAATCTCTTTCATTTATTTGTAAACCTTGTTATTATTGTTTTGCTATTTGATTTGACTCCACCTAGGTTTGTTTGTTTGCTTTTATTTTTCTACTATCATTCTGTTCTTTCGTGTTGATTTGAAGCATAAATGAACATTTATCTCTTTATTTTTGCATGTCAACGAAAGGAAAAACCCCCAGTAAAGAGAAGTTGAGATATATATATATATATATATATATATATATATATATATATTTAAATGTAGAAACATTAACAACATATTTCTTTAAATTCCAAGTTATTTGAACTTTATATTTTTTTAGTTTTTTTGAGAAATTATCATTTTCAAGAGCAGAGTGTCGAGGTGTTTTGATAGTTTCTACTGTGATATTAATATTTGGTGTTTATGATTATTGTCACGTCGTTTCTTTGAGTTCCTTTAAATTCTTCATATCAATAAAATCTGTTCAACAGAACAAAAACTTTAAAAAAAACACAAGAAATGTTACATGTTGAGGCATGAAGGCTGTTCATGTCCTGCTCCTCCATATGTTGAAGCACACACACTGTTATAGTGTAAATGGTGATAATAACAGTAACATTACATATTAAAACTTAATACCAGCAACACTGACTGCATGTACTGGAGTCATGTGGGACATGTTCATCTAGAACAGGGGTTCCCAAAGTGTGGTGCGTGGACCCCTGGGGGTGCGCCAGATGAAAAATGTAATGGCGGTCTGATAATGACACAATTACATTTTTTTCCCCCCACACAATAAAGACGTGTTATTGATTAATTAATAAATACAGGCTATTCAATTTTGTGTCATTTTTTTTTCATTTTTGCATCTATTTTGGTCGTTTGGTCATTTTTACATGTATTTGTGGTCAATTTGTGTCTATTTTGATAATTTTGTGTCATCTTTGGTCATTTTTGCATCTATTTTTGATCTTATAATGAAGCGTAGAAGAAGTTATCTTCTTGTTCATGTGTCATTTTTCCAGCCTGTTTTATGATAAGTAAGTAAGTAAGTAAACTTTATTTATATAGCACCTTTCACAGACAGAAGTCACAAAGTGCTTCACATAAAAATCATACACATAACATAGAAATGTACACACAAGTTTTAAAAGATGACGGGTTGTGTTTTAGCTCCACGCTCATTTAAATTTGCTGCAATTTTTGTTCAACGCAGCTCAAAATATGATAACATTTGTCCCAACTGATGTGCTTTCTGCCTCTGATCCTCCACCTTTAATATGGATATTAAAACTCTTATTGCATTGTGTTTTATTTTGAAGGTGTGGGGGATTGGGGGGGGGCGTAGAAGGAGGTGCAGGGCTAGAAAAGTTTGTGAACCCCTGCTGTAGAATAAAGGATCTCTGCTCTGCTCCTCTTTCTGCCTGGTTCTGTGGACAGAAGCTGCTGAATGATCCCAGTAGAGTACAGGAACTGGTTCCCAGTGACACATGGTGACCAGCAGCGCGTCACAACATCCACGTCACACAAACACGTCACACTCATTTCTCTTCAATGGCAACTTTAACTTTAACAATAAGGAGTTTTTACTGTTTACCAGTGTTGTTAACCAGCCTCTCCATGTTTACTGTAGTCATGTTAACATGTTTAACAACACAGGCGCTCCATTATAAAGCAGCTAGCCACAATGCTAACTAGTTAGCTCCCGCCGGCTGCTTTAATGAGACAGTTATGACAGTCAACAGGCTACAGCACCAAACTAGCGGCTAGCACTGATAGGACCAGCAGGCTGTTAAAGTGACAGAATCAGTCATAAAGTCTATATTAATGCTAATCCAGCTAGCACACAGGCTAGCTGGTTAACGCGCTCAGAGGAACGCGTGTCTGTCCAAGAGGCAAGTGAGCTAGCCTGCTAGCCTAGCATTAGCATCCACCCAGCTAACCCAGGCTACCGGTTAGTTAGCATGCTAGGCTAAGTTAGCATGCTAAGCTAAGTTAGCCTGTTAGCATCCACCCATCTAACCAACCAACAGAGGCTACCGGTTAGTTAGCAGCTAGGCTAGGCTAAGTTAGCATGCTAAGCTAAAGTTCCCCCAACGTGACTGAGAACTCACCGGCAGAATCCAGCTGCTCCGAGTTCGTTCTGACGGTGAAAGACGGAACAAACTCGGCAGCGTTCACGTTGGGCACGAACGGTTTGGCGTTAACGTTGAGGGCCGTGAAGGCGGCCTGGAGCTGCGGGTCGGGGCCCGGGTCGGGGCCCGGGGCCTCCAGCTCCTGCTCCCAGCAGTCCGGAGCATCGGGGGCTTCCGCGGCTCTCGGGTCCATCGCGGCTCTCTGCGGTGCTTTTTATTATTATTTTACTGCTGTGAGGTGTCAGCTAGGCAGCTCTTGGTCCCGGGGAGGTGTCCGCCCAGAGCCCGGTGCTGTGATCAGGTCGGCCCGCGGACTGTGACGGTGTTCAGGTGGAGGTGAAGAGCAGCAGCCGGTCCGAGACTCAGCACTCCCAGAGACAGTCCGCGTGAGCTACTGCGTCTAGTCAGGCAGAGTGCTGCCCGCGGTGCACTCTGGGAAATGGAGTCTTAGCACAAGCGGGTAACGTTCGCGCTAACGGAGACCTGGTGGCAATAAAACTCCATCCCCCAGAGAGCAGTGCGACACAGTTTCCGTTAGCGGCGTTTGACCTTTTCACAAACCGCAGATTCGATTCGTTTTGTTGTTTCAACCAGAAAGTTACTTTTGAATGGACCAAAAGTCTTATCCCGATATATTTAGGCTGAAGATAATATGAATATAATAAGACACGGTTGACTGTTTATGTCGTGGCTGTTTAATAAGAACTGTGTGTGCTATACAAAATGTTTCTTTCCTTTATGATTTCAACAGATTTGTTGTTCACAATGCAGCATTTTCAGGGCAGAAACAGGGCGTTAAAATCAAAAAGAAGAACCACAGATGGAATTGTTCAAACCTAAACAATAACCAAAACTAATAAACAACAAAAGAAAAGAAATGGAAGACTTTTCTGGGCCGAGTACATTAATAAATGTTCTATTACCCTCCATGAGAAAGTTACTTTTGAATGGACCAAAAGTGGCGGTTCTAGACTAGTTTTACTGAGGGGGCCAAGCAGGGGCCAGTGTTTAATCAGAGGGGCACATTAAAAAACTCATCAAAAGATTATATTTAGGCATTCAAAACCTTTATTTTAGCTCATTTAAAAATCTCATTTAAGTGTATTTGGAAGATACAAATACACTGATTGAAACAATAATTATTTTTGCACAACAATTAAATTTCTCATTTTTGTGCACAATTACTTTTATTTTTATTTTGAAAGTGCAGTATAGTGAGAATGATCTTTTTTTTTTATGTATACATATATACACAAGCTTTTATTGCACAATTAAACTATTATACAATGTAACATTCTGGGTTCCTTTTATGCACAATGAGATATTGTTTGAACAAAAAATAGGTTAGAATTGTTCCGTCGTTCATCATTATAAATTGATCATTTTATTATTAATTTGACACAGGGGCCACAGCAGGGGCCAAAGGCTTCTTCACAGGGGCAGTGGCCCCTGGAGGCCCCTGGTTAGAACCGCCACTGCTTATCCTGATATATTTAGGCTGAATATAATATGAATATAATAATACACGGTTTACATCCCGACATTTTTATCCCAAATGTTCAGTCTAAGTCAAATATATAATAAGTAGTTTCATTGAAACTGTTTATTTAAGTGAAAATAAAAAATCAAAGCCCCATAAAATGTACATTTAAATAAAATAGGCCAACCTTTTTCTGAAATAAATATATTTATGTGAGAAAAGAATAAGGAACATTACAAAATAACATATGACAAACCCTAGTAAGGGCAGCATTCATATATAAAGAAAGAAAAGAAATGGAACTAGCGTAACTGTATCCCAAGTCGGAGACTGCCGGCTAAAAAACTACTAATATAATAATTATGATGTTATGTTTCATATTAATTAAATGGTGTGAAACTAAAGTCTAACTTCTTATCTTTTGAACCATATATTGTTTTAACCGTGCACGTTAGCCTCGGGTTTACCAGAGTCGGCTAAAGGACGCTAACGCCGGTAATTAGCCGTGAGCGGTCATATGTGTATATGAGATGTGATATCAGGAATATGTTCCAATGTAAATAATACCAGGAATATGTCACACACAAAAAACAAAAATAGAATCAACACCTCAGAGCCTCAAGGATTGTTGTATTACACTATGCATGTATTGCAATAACTGGGTCCAACAAAGTATATATTTTTGATGGTAGTGTATAGGGCTGCACAATTATGGCCAAAATGATAATCACGATTATTAATCAGGATTATTCATCGTGTTAGGGAAAACATCTGTATTTTTATTGCACTACTTTTAAACAAACAATAGCAACAGTTTTTAGTGTCTGGTGCTTGTTGTAAACAAACAGAGATCGCTAAGCTAACACCTCCTGCAGCAGCAGCACATACACACTGTACTGCTACAGAGCTAACTGTTAGCCTGTTAGCACATACACACTGTCCTGCTACAGAGCTAACTGTTAGCCTGTTAGCACATACACACTGTACTGCTACAGAGCTAACTGTTAGCCTGCTAGCACATACACACTGTACTGCTACAGAGCTAACTGTTAGCCTGTTAGCACTACACACTGTACTGCTACAGAGCTAACTGTTAGCCTGTTAGCACATACACACTGTACTGCTACAGAGCTAAATGTTAGCCTGTTAGCAATTTGCAGACTGGACTGCTACAGAGCTAACTGTTAGCCTGTTAGCAATTTGCAGACTGGACGCTAAGGGATTAACATCCCCTCTGGCTCTGCAGCTGGGAGAGACTGCTGCAGGAGGACTGGGCCGCTTCGACTCGTTCTTACGGCCCCGCGGCTCGTTATGAAGAGCCTCCGGCCCCCGCGGCTCATTAAGAAGAGTAAAAACGAGTCTCCAAAAGTCTCTAATAACACCAGGAAAAGTCGCTGGATTTGTCTCCAGTTGTATTTTTGAAAAATAGTCTCTAAGGAGGTCTGAAAAGTCGCTAAATATAGAAACAAAGTTGCGAAGTTGGCAACACTGCTTCACCGGCTTTTACAAATGGTTAGTTTTAGTTACGTTTTTATTAGTTCTAGTTTAGTTTTTATTAGTTTTAGTTTAGTTTTTATTAGTTGTAGTTTAGTTTTTATTAGTTCTAGTTTAGTTTTTATTAGTTTTAGTTTAGTTTTTATTAGTTGTAGTGTAGTTTTTATTAGTTGTAGTTCAGTTTTTATTAGTTTTAGTTTAGTTTTTATTAGTTGTAGTGTAGTTTTTATTAGTTGTAGTTGTGTTGTAATGGGGTATTTGTTGGGTCCAGATTCAATAAGGTCACAATAAATGTTTCCTTTATTTCCTTTGTCTGATCCATCTCAGCCCCAATAAGTTTATTAAGTCATAAAACCAGATAGATGAAATAGATTTCATATCAACCAAAAAGGTTTACGGATGAAAAAAGTTGACAAAGATGAAAACGAAGGACATTTTCACTATAATTTTAGTTAGTTTTAGTTAGTTTTGGAACCACAAAATACAGTTTCAGTTAGTTATCATTTTTATTTAAAAACTCATGTTTTTATTTTTATTTCAGCTAACAAAAATGTTTTTTTCACTTCTAGTTTTGGTTATTTCGTTAGTTTCCGTTAACTATAACCACCTTGTTACTGACTAACTGAAGCACAAACATGTCAGTTACAATAAATAACCCAATAACAGTACAGAGGAAGGAAGACTAAAACTCAGACATGAAGAATTAGAACTGAACCACAGAAGGTTGTAGCCTGACGTTAAGAATAGAAAACTTTGAATTTATTCTGTTGAGAGACAGAATTTACAATGTAAAGTGTTTCTGTTCTGTAAACTAAAAGTAGAAAACATTCAAGAGTTACAGTCAGGACCCAATCTGGGAAAAACCCTTCAGAAAATCAGCTGGAGGCTTTTTAAAAGTCTTTTCTTGGTTCTTCCTCTAGTATTTGTTTGTGCTGAATCCATTTCTGCTGGATGTCAAGCTGTAGAAGTTACGGTTTAGTCATAATTATTGATGAATTAGCATAATGATTGATTAGTTGATGACAATGCTGCTCCAAAGAATGAATGGAGGTGAACTGTCCTGAGCCGCTGACTTCTAATTGAAGGCTCACAATAACCTCTCACAGAGAAGAGTTTGGTATATTATTCTTCTCCTGAGCTGACAGAGTCTATGAAGTGTTGCAGTTGTTGGTTTTTGGTCCCTGATGTCTCTTGATCCTCCAGGATCACATCAACTAGAGAGTTTAGGAGAAAACTCTGGTAAAATGTGTGTCATTTCTGGTTTAAAGAGGTCATGTGACCTCAGAAAGATCCAACTTTGGTCTTAAATGAAAGCCATGGATGCTCCTTTACAATGACACCAAACAACCATTTATTATATATTCACACATTGGGACATTATAGACATTTCTAATATTGGGTGATTCATCAATCATTATGCTAATTAATCAATAATTATGACTAAACCGTGACTTCTACAGCTTGACATCCAGCAGAAATGGATTCAGCACAAACAAATACTAGAGGAAGAACCAAGAAAAGACTTTTACCCCCAAAAAGCCTCCATGGTTCCAGAAGTTACAGTATATTAATATTCTGCTCATTAAATACAATCATCATCATTCAGACAGTGACGGGACGGTCCAATCAAATCAAAAGTTCTTCATTAAACACATTATTATTATTATTATTATCAGGTTATAAAGATTAATTTAGCTTTGCATTATAATCACATAACAGAAATAATCATCAACAAGATTCTGCTTCATTAACTCCATATTAGAAATTAAATAAAGTACAGTAGTAAATACATTTTCTACATAATAAGTGCAATAACGCTGAAAAAATGGATATTTTTGTATGTGTGTTAATTCCTTATTAAAGCACTGAACTAAAGCATGTTACAATGCTTTACAGTCAATATTCCACCACTAGTATGGCTTGTGTTTTAAATGTTTTGAGGATTCATTTTTCACATTGAAGCACCTCCATGACACCAAATTATAAAGAATTCTGCCAAATCACCCGAATCATTAAGTTCAAAATGAATCACACACTGTAAAAAATCATCTGTTTCATTTACAGTAAAACACCGTCAGCTCTGGTGGCCAGAACTTCACCGTAGAAATGACAGTGAGTGGGTTTTCTACTGTAAATGGAAATGAAAAGACATTTCCATCACATGGAGGGTTACATAAAGTCCTGTAGACAGAAACGGGACTCGTCTCACTGTGGAACGCTCCAATATGCAAACTGTCCCAACGAGCCTCAGACTGGACGCTTTCTATCAGATATTCTACGTTCTAGAGTTGTAGCTGTAGAACCGTGGTGGAGTGAGGAACATTTCAGCTTTATCAACTTCTTCACACAGAAATCCTTTAAAGAAACATTAATAAAAAGCTACAAGAGTCTCCTCCTCATCATCATCATCATCATCATCATCAGAGCTGTCTGGGAGGTTTTCTACCAGGAGACTTCATAGTGCAAACCTTAATTTAGAAAAATATAAGAAAAAGAAAGTTCCACTTGGCCTTCTAAAATGGCACTTGGAGGAGTTTTACTGGCGACCCGGTCAGAAGACGTGTGACCAGGTCTGGCAGGATGTTTTGGCAAAGAACAGAAATATTCCTACAAACCTGGGAAACAACTCTTAGTGACACAAGTTTGCTTTTTGCTCATTACAGACAAAAACCCCCAAACATTTACATACAAACCAAAGAGTTGACATCACTCTGAGCCCGTCTGCGTTTAAAAATAATTTGATTTTTAATCACAAATCGGTCGCTGGAGTTTATAGCGTCAAATGAGAGAAATGATACCATTTTATTTGGGAAAAAGTTATAATTTAGAGAGAAAAAAGGAATGACATTGTGAAAATAAATGAGTAATTCATTGATTTGTGTTTTAGTGGATAAAGGTCGCTATTATTGTTATTTATGGGAACAAAGACGTACTTTTCAAATAAATATTTTTTTCAGATTTGTAATTTTATGAGATAAATATATTTTCTTACCCTGCAGATAATCACCAATAAAACACCGTTTATATGTTTCTGGTAGGAATAACTGCAGTCAAACCTTTTTCTCATGTAATTACAGTTTTATATCCTTTGCATTGTGACTTTTTTTTCCTCTAAATCTTCAGACTTTATTCTTTCTTTCTTTCTTTTAGTGCAAACATGAAGGAGTGTAGGAAGCTCTAAAGGCAGGTGACTGATATTATCAGCAGGCTTTTCTTTCTTAAATAGATTACCATACTTTATCTACTCCGTCTATACAGATTTATTTCATTATAAATAATTATAGTCTGTAATTTGGGTTAGATATATAACATCTGTGTGAATTATTTACAGTGAAAAATCTAACATTTGTAATCGCAGTGGCACTCTTTGCCTTTAATAGTCTGTTCTGTGTTTGAGTGAGTATTAAATGAACCAATCATGTTTCTCTTTAAAGCTAAAGTAATATCCTCTAATCCAACAAGACAAGAGATCTCTTAGATAAGAGTCTAGAAAAATCCACCTTTAGCATCATTCTGGACTTTAACGTATTATTCTTTGTTCCACCTGTCAATCCTACGGAGCCCTGAGAGCAACGAGAGAAAACACACCAAAATACACAAAAAACAACAAACTGAGAAAACATCTTCATCAGTTTGACAACACAAGAGCAGCATTTAGAAAACAAAGACGTCAACACAACACAAGTGTTTCCAGAGGACACTTAAAAGTGACGCACACGTCTAGACACGCTTCATATTATCACGTTATTTCAAGATAATTATAATTTCACGTTATAACGATCGATAGCATGCTAACGTTAGCGGCCGATTAATAGCATGTTAATGTCAGCGGCCGATTAATAGTATGCTAACGTTAGCCGCCGATTAATAGCAAGTTGATGTTAGCGGCCGATTAATAGCATGCTAACGTTAGCGGCCGATTAATAGCATGCTAACGTTAGCGGCCGATTAATAGCATACTAATGTTAGCGGCCGATTAATAGCACAACGTTAGCGGCCGATTCATAGAATGCTAACATTAGCGGCTGATCAATAGCATGCTAACGTTAGCGGTCAATAAATAGCATGTTAACGTTAGCGGCCGATTAATAGCATGTTAACGTTAGCGGCCGATTAATAGTATGCTAACGTTTGCGGCCGATTAATAGCATGTTGATGTTAGCGGCCGATTAATAGCATGCTAACGTTAGCGGCCGATTAATAGCATACTAATGTTAGCGGCCGATTAATAGCACAACGTTAGCGGCCGATTCATAGAATGCTAACGTTAGCGGCTGATCAATAGCATGCTAACGTTAGCGGCCGATTCATAGAATGCTAACGTTAGCGGCTGATCAATAGCATGTTAACATTAGCGGCCGATTAATAGCATGCTAACGTTAGCGGCCGATTAATAGCATGTTAAAGTTAGCCGGCGATCAATCAAAAGATCTGCACAGATGATTTGATCGCCGGCTAATTAAGATCGTTATAGCGTTTTAACGTGAAATCTTGAAATAACGTGATAATATCACGTGTGTCCAGACGTGTGCGTCACTTTTAAGTGTCCTCTGGAAACACTTGTGTTGTGTTGTGGTGTTTGTTTTCTTGTGTTGTCAGATTGATGAAGATGTTTCCTCAGTTTGTTGTGTTTTCATGTGTTTTCTCTCGTTGCTCTCAGGGCCAATCAGAGATGAAATCATCTGTCAGGATGTTTTGAGTTCAGCTACAAAAAGAGTTTGACAACAAAACATTTTGATCCACCTACGAAATGAAACTGAGCTCAGTTTCTTATCAGTACATTATAATAATTCAGTTTAATGTTTGGGACCGGTTCAAACTGTGTTAATCCCGTTAAAGAGCGTCTGGGTGGACTGACTCCAGACGGAGACAAACCTGGAAGAGTTGGATTCATAACGTGATAACGCTCGTTTCTCTTTCTAACATCATGGAGGCTGCTACCAGTTAGAGGAGGCTCCTATCTGCCACTCTGCTCCTCCTCCTGGCCTTCAGGCTGCCTCTCCTCCTCCTCCACCTCCTCCTCCTCCTCCTCCAGCTGTGTGGAGGACTCCTGGATCTCCTGTGGTGTGGCAGCGTGTGACTCCTCCTCCTCAGGAGGAGGTGTAGAGCTGGGGGGGAGCAGGGCTCTGCTGGGGGAGGAGCTGCCCTCCTCAGCCTGGCCCACAGAGCTGCTTTCACTGAAGGACTCGGAGGCTCCGGAGCGCCTGAATAACCTTTGACCTGTCAGGAGAACCCACAGGAACGCCTCAGAACACCAGAACATCATCAACACGTTCAGGGTTTGTTGTCAAGCATTTCAGAAAGTGAAACTCGTGTATATAATATATAATATCGATATATTTTTAAATGAGATATGGAATTAGACCATGTCTCATATTTCGTTTTTTCTTTCTTTCTATATAAATGCTGCCTTTACTAGGTATGTATGTATGTATGTATATATATATATATATATATATATATATATATATATATATATACATACACTAGTTAACCTGGGTTTTATTTCTTTTGTTGTCCCTGCCTGTAGTTTTTTTGGAACATGTTGCTGACCAGTTTGAAAATGAGATATATTTTTCTTTGTACAGTTTTAAATTAGATTTATGTCAGAAAGCATTATCAGATGATCAAAAACTGATTAACTGTTAGAAGGCGTAACCACCTGTATGATCCTGGCAGTGATTATGTTAATGAGCTCATTAACTGTTAGAAGGTGTAACCACCTGTATGATCCTGGCAGTGATTATGTTAATGAGCTCATTAACTGTTAGAAGGCGTAACCACCTGTATGATCCTGGCAGTGATTATGTTAATGAGCTCATTAACTGTTAGAAGGTGTAACCACCTGTATGATCCTGGCAGTGATTATGTTAATGAGCTCATTAACTGTTAGAAGGCGTAACCACCTGTATGATCCTGGCAGTGATTATGTTAATGAGCTCATTAACTGTTAGAAGGCGTAGCCACCTGTATGATCCTGGCAGTGGTTATGTTAATGAGCTCATTAACTGTTAGAAGGTGTAACCACCTGTATGATCCTGGCAGTGATTATGTTAATGAGCTCATTAACTGTTAGAAGGCGTAACCACCTGTATGATCCTGGCAGTGATTATGTTAATGAGCTCATTAACTGTTAGAAGGCGTAGCCACCTGTATGATCCTGGCAGTGGTTATGTTAATGAGCTCATTAACTGTTAGAAGGTGTAACCACCTGTATGATCCTGGCAGTGATTATGTTAATGAGCTCATTAACTGTTAGAAGGTGTAACCACCTGTATGATCCTGGCAGTGATTATGTTAATGAGCTCATTAACTGTTAGAAGGTGTAACCACCTGTATGATCCTGGCAGTGATTATGTTAATGAGCTCATTAACTGTTAGAAGGCGTAACCACCTGTATGATCCTGGCAGTGATTATGTTAATGAGCTCATTAACTGTTAGAAGGCGTAACCACCTGTATGATCCTGGCAGTGATTATGTTAATGAGCTCATTAACTGTTAGAAGGCGTAACCACCTGTATGATCCTGGCAGTGATTATGTTAATGAGCTCATTAACTGTTAGAAGGCGTAACCACCTGTATGATCCTGGCAGTGATTATGTTAATGAGCTCATTAACTGTTAGAAGGCGTAACCACCTGTATGATCCTGGCAGTGATTATGTTAATGAGCTCATTAACTGTTAGAAGGCGTAACCACCTGTATGATCCTGGCAGTGATTATGTTAATGAGCTCATTAACTGTTAGAAGGCGTAACCACCTGTATGATCCTGGCAGTGATTATGTTAATGAGCTCATTAACTGTTAGAAGGCGTAACCACCTGTATGATCCTGGCAGTGATTATGTTAATGAGCTCATTAACTGTTAGAAGGCGTAACCACCTGTATGATCCTGGCAGTGATTATGTTAATGAGCTCATTAACTGTTAGAAGGCGTAACCACCTGTATGATCCTGGCAGTGATTATGTTAATGAGCTCATTAACTGTTAGAAGGTGTAACCACCTGTATGATCCTGGCAGTGATTATGTTAATGAGCTCATTAACTGTTAGAAGGCGTAACCACCTGTATGATCCTGGCAGTGATTATGTTAATGAGCTCATTAACTGTTAGAAGGTGTAACCACCTGTATGATCCTGGCAGTGATTATGTTAATGAGCGTGTTAGCTGAGTGCTAACGTTAGCGTGCTAGCTCACCTTGTCTCTTTGAGGAGGAGGGGGTTTCCTGCAGGTTGTGTCTGGCTGACTGGGCCTTGGTGGAGTAGGTGGTCTCTGTGGAGTCCAGGGAACCTGCTCACACACCATCAACACCAGTATTACCTCACACACCATCAACACCAGTATTACCTCACACACCATCAACACCAGTATTACCTCACACACCATCAACACCAGTATTACCTCACACACCATCAACACCAGTATTACCTCACACACCATCAACACCAGTATTACCTCACACATACACTCATTCTTTATTTTACACAGGTAAACTAAACAGGAAAACAGAACGCATCAAATTCAGACATCAGAGTTTATATTTACAAAAACAGGTTTATGAGTTGGAACATAAATGTTTCCAATGGAATAAATGTCATTCAGATCCTTTATTTACTGCAGTAAAAGTACTAATACACACTGTGAAATGACTCCACTAAAAAGTACAAGTACTAAAGTATCAGCATCAAAATGTACTTAAAGTACCAAAAGTAAAAATACTTGTTATGCAGAATGTTTTATATATTCTAAATGTATATACATTTTTTGGTAATTTTGTGTCTTTTTTAAATGTTGCTTTGTTGGTAATTGCAAATCTTTTTTTTTTTTTTTTTTTTACAAATTGTCATTTTTTGTGTCTTTTTTGGTCATTTTAATTATCTTTTTTAATTTTGTTTCTTTTCTTTTTTTAATTGTGTTTTTTTTTAACGCATTTTTCGGTACTTTTATGGCTTTTTTAAGGTAATTTTGTTTTGGTTTCTTGGTGATTTTACCTCGTCTTTGGTCATTTTTGGTAATTTTGAACCTTTTTTTTGCAATTTCTTTTGTCGTTTTTGGTCATTTTATGTCAAACGTGCTGACTTGAAATCATGTTTTTTATGTTAATCTCGACTTGAAAAGAAACTAAAGTCCTGCATTCAAAACTTCTTACTGAAGTAAAAGTACAAAAGTATCAGCATCAAAATGTACTTAAAGTATCAAAAGTAAAAGTACTCGTGATGCAGAATGGTGAAAAAAAGATGCACAATCCACATATAAAAGGTCTATTTCCATTCCAGCAAAAAAATAAAAATGACGATATAAACCACCACATCAGTTATCAATGAACTTCCTCTCTAGAATCAGTATCAGCATCATATCTGTCGGGATCTAATAACTATTACTATAGTTATGATAATTTAGTGTACCTGCAGCCAGGTTGAAGGTTTGTCCCTTTATGGTGCTTTGAAACGGAGAAAACCAGTTTAACACGGAGCCGACCACAGGAAGCTGCCTCAGCATCCCCTACACACACACACACACACACACACACACACACACACACACACACACACACAACAAAACATTTAGTAAAACACACATAATTTAATGCCCAACATAGAACAGAATAGCCTTTATTGTCATTGTATATAATACAGATAAATCAGAGTTCAACTCCTGTTGGTGCATAAAACAATTAACAACAAAACAAAAACAACTTAAGGACAATAAAGGTATAAAATATCACAAACAAGAATAAATAACTGAAATGGTATGAAAATATTGGAATATAGAATAAATAAGGGCTGGTCATTATGGCCCTAAAAGATTATCATGATACAAAATACTGAAAATTATATGGAAAATATGATTTTTTTTAGTCTGTATAAATAAATAAAAAACGTTCTACAAAATATAAATCAATCATAAATCTAAACGTAGTGGAAAGTGCAAATCTCAACAGTTGCCAAATACAAAAAAATTACTCTAGACTCTTGTGTGTAGCAAATAATAAAAATGACCATCGAGGGGGTCTGGGGGCCATTTTTTTTTTCATAAGAGCTCAAATTTGGAGCCTCTCACACATTGTAATGCCACTATTCCATCATATACACTGATATTATTATTGCATATTTAATTAAATATTGTAAAGGAGAATAAAGGTTCTTGCATTTTTTATTTAAGTCTTCTTGTAAATTCTGTGGTGGATTCTGTTAACACACTGCGCTCTTATTTTGAAAGCTGCATTGTTTAGCGACAGGAAGTGATAGTAGCTTTTTGTAATTAACACAACTTAAATTGTTAGCTAACGTTAGCTCATGGCTAACACACACACACACACAGACAGACAAACACACACAGACAGACACACACACACACACACACACACACACACACACACAGACACACACAC
Organism: Centropristis striata; assembly: GCF_030273125.1. Taxonomy (NCBI): domain Eukaryota; kingdom Metazoa; phylum Chordata; class Actinopteri; order Perciformes; family Serranidae; genus Centropristis; species Centropristis striata. Next base: position 37,808,919 of record NC_081529.1, read on the forward strand.
ACACACACACACACACACACACACACACACACAGAGACACACACACAGACACACACGCACACACACACACACACACACACACACACACACACAGACACACACACAGACACACAAACACAGACACAGACACAGACACACACACACTAACACACACAGACACACACACACACTAACACACACAGACACACACACACACACACACACACACACACACAGACTCACACACAGACACACACACACACACAGACACACACACACACACACAGACACACACACACACACAGACACACACACACACACACACAGACACACACACACACAGACACAGACACACACACACACACACACACAGGCACACACACACACAGGCACACACAGACACACACACACACACAGACAGACACACACAGACACACAGACACACACACACACACACACAGGCACACACACACAGACACACACACACACACACACAGACACACACAGACACACACACACACACACACACACACACACACACACACAGACACACACACACAGACAGACACACACAGACACACACAGTGCTAGCGTACCTCCTCCATGAGTTTCTCCTCGGTGGCCTTCTGCAGCTGCAGCTCTGCCTCCAGGATTCCTTTCCTCACCACCTCCGTCATGTTCTCCAGCAGCTACACAACAAACAGTCAACAACTTACAAACAGACACAATAATCATTCACATAGACATTTTACATCACTAGAACCATCCTGTAACAGCCACAGCTGACTGGCTCTTATACTTTAAAAGCCCTGGCTTCATTTCTTCAGTTTGTCTCTCAGAAACGTGTCCTGGTATTTCAAATCGTCCTCCTCTGTTCTATCGGTCTCCTTCCATGTCGCCTGATGAAGATGAGCTTATAAAAAGACAATGATAATGTTTTTTCCAAGCTCTGCTGACATCCAGGATAGAAAGTGTGCAGGGAGAGCTGTGGTTGTACTGTGGTTGTAAGTATTTAATCTTTGATAAACTATAAAACACAACAGAGCAGCAGTTACCCTCCCGCTCTCCTCGATGTCTCTCCCCAGAGCAGCGACTGTATTCACCAGCTCCGACACGTCAACGTCCTCCGTCACCATGCCGACGAAGATACAGTTCTCCTCTGTCCCGAACTCTGGACCTGAGGAAGACGAGGAGAATAAATAAGACCAGGACTGAGTGACATTTTAACTGGTCTCCACTAGGGCGGGGCAATATATACCGATAAAAAAAAGATATATCCATATATTATTAAATGTGATATGGAATTAGACCATATCACAGATATCGATATAGTGCATTTTTCCCCTTTCTTTCTATATAAATACTGCCCTTACTAGACTTCTGCTTTTTTTAAATTTTTGACTTTTTTTCATTTTGACTTTTTTTCTCTCATTTTGACTTTTTTTCTCATTTTGACTTTTTTCTCATTTTGACTTTTTTCTTATTTTGACTTTTTCTTTCATTTTGACTTTTTTTCTCATTTTGACTATTTTTTTCATTTTGACTTTTTTCGTGACATTGGCTTTTTTTTCATTTTGAATTAATTTCTCATTTTGACTTTTTTTCTCATTTTGACTTTTTTTCCTCATTTTGACTTTTTTTCCTCATTTTGACTTTTTTTCGTGACATCGGCTTTTTTTCTCATTTTGACTTTTTTTCTCATTTTGACTTTTTTCTCATTTTGACTTTTTTCCATTTTGACTTTTTTCCTCATTTTGACTTTTTTTCTCATTTTGACTTTTTTTTCTCATTTTGAATTTATTCATGACCTCGAATTTTTTCTCATTTGACGTTATTTTGACTTTTTTTCATGATTCCGACTTATGTTTTTTCATTTTGACTATTTTTTTCATTTTGACTTTTTTCTCATTTTGACTTTTTTTCGTGACTTCGACTTTTTTTCTCATTTGACGTTATTTTGACATTTTTCTTCTCATTTTCACCTTTTTCCTGTTACTTTCTTGTTATCTTTTTTCTCGTAATTTCAACTACTTTCTTGTAATTTTCAACTTTACTCTCCTCAGTTTTACTTTTTTCTTCTCATTTTGACTTTATTCTTGTGACTTTGACTTTTTTCTCGTTATCTCACACAGACAAACAGACACACACACACACACACACACACACACACACACACACACACACACCTGGTTTATTATCCGACATGATTTCGTCTTTTCCATTTTGAAAAAAGTTCAAATTGTAATCTAATAATGTCTGGGAGAGAGTCAAGCACACTCACAATTTATTTAGACATTTTCTAGTGTTTGTTATTCTTTTCTCATATAAATATATTAATTTCAGTAAAAATATTTTTATTTCATAGGCTATTTTTATTTAAGATATTTTTTTATTTAAATGTGCACTTTATGGAGCTTTGATTTTAAAAAAGGTTCTCCTGTTGTTCTACAGTATTTATGTTCACTTAAATAAACGGTTCCAATAAAACTCCTTTGACATGTCAGATTTGACTTTGATTGAACATTTGCTCTCACTTTGAGATAAAAATATCTGGATATATATCTGGGTATATATCTGGGTATATATCTGGATATATAGATATCCAGCTCTGGTCTCAGCTCAGAGGAAGAACTAACCAGTGGAGAAAATGATGTCAGTGTCCAGCTCTTGGAGTTTCTTCAGCAGCTCAGTGTTGATTTTCTCCAGCTCCAGTTTCCTCCTGCTCTCATCCATCCCTTCAGCCTGGGGCTCGTACCTGATCAATAACATCAATACATCAACATCATCAACATTAACAATATCAACAACATCAACAACATCAACAACATCAACAACATCAACAACATTAACAACATTAACAACATCAACAACATTAACAACATCAACAACATCACACCATTAACAACATTAACAACATCAACAACATCAACAACATTAACAACATTAACATCAACAACATTAACAATATCAACAACATCAACAACATCAACAACATCAACAATATCAACAACATCAACAACATCAACAACATTAACAACATCAACAACATTCACAACATTAACAACATTCACAACATCAACAACATTCACACCATTAACAACATTAACAACATCAACAACATTAACAACATTAATATCAACAACATCAACAACATTCACAACATCAACAACATCAACAACATTCACAACATCAACAACATCAACAACATCAACAACACCAACAACATTCAGGACATTAACAACATCAACACCATTAACAACATCAACAACATCAACAACATCAACAACATCAACACCATTAACAACATCAACAACATCAACAACATCAACAACATCAACACCATTAACAACATCAACAACATCAACAACATCAACAACACCAACAACATTCAGGACATTAACAACATCAACACCATTAACAACATCAACAACATTAACAACATCAACAACATCAACAACATCAACAACATCAACAACATCAACAACATTAACATCAACAACATCAACAACATCAACAACATTAACAACATTCACAACATTCGCAACATCAACAACATCAACAACATCAACAGCATCAACAACATCAACAACATTAACAACATCAACAACATCAACAACATCAACAACATTCACACCATTAACAACATCAACAGCATCAACACCATTAACAACATCAACAACATTCACGACATCAACAACATCAACAACATTAACATCAACATCAACAACATCAACAACATCAACAACATTCACGACATCAACAACATCAACAACATTAACATCAACATCAACAACATCAACAACATTAACAACATTCACAACATCAACAACATCAACAACATCAACAGCATCAACAACATTAACAACATCAACAACATCAACAACATCAACAACATTCACACCATTAACAACATCAACAGCATCAACACCATTAACAACATCAACAACATTCACGACATCAACAACATCAACAACATTAACATCAACATCAACAACATCAACAACATCAACAACATTCACGACATCAACAACATCAACAACATCAACAACATCAACATCAACAACATCAACATCAACAACATTCACGACATCAACAACATCAACAACATTAACATCAACATCAACAACATCAACAACATTCACAACATCAACAACATTAACAACATCAACAACATTCACACCATTAACAACATCAACAGCATCAACACCATTAACAACATCAACAACATTCACGACATCAACAACATCAACAACATCAACAACATTAACATCAACAACATCAACAACATCAACAACATCAACACCATTAACAACATCAACAACATTCACGACATCAACAACATCAACAACATTAACATCAACAACATCAACAACATCAACACCATTAACAACATCAACAACATTCACGACATCAACAACATCAACAACATTAACATCAACAACATCAACAACATCAACACCATTAACAACATCAACAACATTCACGACATCAACAACATCAACAACATTAACATCAACATCAACAACATCAACACCATTAACAACATCAACAACATTCACGACATCAACAACATCAACAACATTAACATCAACAACATCAACAACATCAACACCATTAACAACATCAACAACATTCACGACATCAACAACATCAACAACATTAACATCAACAACATCAACAACATCAACACCATTAACAACATCAACAACATTCACGACATCAACAACATCAACAACATTAACATCAACAACATCAACAACATCAACACCATTAACAACATCAACAACATTCACGACATCAACAACATCAACAACATCAACAACATCAACAACATCAACAACATTAACAACATCAACAACATCAACAACATTAACAACATCATCAACATCAACACCATCCAGGCCTCTAACAGCTACCTCAGCGCCCCGAGGCCGGGCCAGCTCAGCTGCTCCAGGTAGCGGAGGGCTGGGGCGCGTCGGTGCGTCTCCTCTCTGAACTCTGCTCTCAGGCTGATGGTGGAGCTCATCACAGGCAGCAGCTCTGATAACTTCTCCACCAGCTGGTCCACGTCCTCCTGCTGCGTCCCCACAACTACACCAGACGGGACAGAGTCAGGACCGGGACTGTTGGCACTGATAAACAGGTCTAAACCAGGTAAAACACCACATCTGAGGCTGCACGGACAGATAATTTACCTTGACAAGATTTATTAAATTAAGATTATTAAATCTAGAAATAAGCATGTTGAACACTTAAAATAATAAATTAACTCTTTAAACCAGATAAAGTAAAGCTGCCAGCAGCGATGAACTGGCCCGAGCAGAGTGACCTGATGATTATTTGGTTCTTACCAAGATAAAAAAACTTTTTGTGTCTTTTTTTGGTCATTTTACGTCTTTTGTTTTTTTCCTTTTTGGGTGTTTTTTTGTCTTTTTACATCTTTTGTTTCTTTTTTGGTCATTTTGTGTCTTTGTGTGTCTTTTTGTGTCTTTTTGTGTCTTTTTTTGGTCACAAAATGACCAAAAAAGACAAAAATGTACAAACCAGATAAAGTAAAGCTGCCAGCAGTGATGAACTGGCCCGAGCAGAGTGACCTGATGATTATTTGGTTCTACCAAGATAAAAAAACACTTTGTGTCTTTTTTTTGTGTTTTTACATCTTTTGTCTTTTTTTGTGTTTTTTTTTTTTTTTGTCTTTTATGTCTTTTTTGGTCATTTTACGTCTTTTTTGTGTCTTTTTACATCTTCTTTTGGTCACAAAACGACCATTTGTTTCTTACCAAGATTTAAAAAAAAAAACTTATTTTAAGTGTTCAACCTGCTTATTTCTAGATTTAATAATCTTAATTTAATAAATCTTGTCCAGGTAAATGATCTGTCCATGCAGCCTCAGATCTACTGTTTGACCTGGTTTGACCTTTTTACAGTGTATGATGATGTCTTCATCCTTGCTGGCAGTATTTCATATATCAGAGACATGGAGCAGGATGGTTGCTGGTGTTACCTGCAGCAGTGAGGAGAGGACTGAAGCGGACACATGTCCCCTCGTCCTCCAGCTCCACCACGTCCACTCCACTGGTGGGAACCATCAGGACCAGCGTCTCTCCCAGCTACACCACAGACAGTTACACTCATCAGCCATAGGGAGTTAACAGTCGAGTGGTGGGAACACTCCACAAAGCTTCTGGTGCTGCTTTTAACCTCTATCTGACTTTAAAACATGTTGTCATAGCACACAATAGTCCCATCAAATGACAACATGTTGTGTTGAAACTGAACTCAGCTCTGGCCCTGTTCTACAGCTGCATCTCAAAACATTATTAAGAAAGTGAAACTTGTACATTATATAGATTCATTACACATACATACAGTCCAGTAAAAATACAGATTGAAAGCGTTCTTACTGCTTTCTCTCATCAGAGTTATTTTCATATTGTAAATCTATCCTTTCTCCTCCCCTTATCCGGGGCCGGGTCGCGGGGGCAGCAGGATAAGCAGGGTATTCCAGACGTCCCTCCTATAATAATAGAGAGATATAATCCCTCCACCGTGTTCTGGGTCTTCCCCGGGGCCTCCTACCAGCTGGACCTGGACCTCCTCTAACGGGAGGCGCAGGGAGGATCCTTACCAGACGCCCAAACCTCCTCAGCTGGCTCCTTTAGAGGAGAAGGAGCAGCGGCTCTACTCCGAGCTCCCTCCGGATGTCTGAGCTCCTCCCCCTATCTGTTTTTTTAGGTAATTTTGTGTCTTTTTTGGCGATTTTGTGTCTTTTTTCACAATTTTGTATCTTTTTTTGGGGCGATTTTGTGTCTTTTTTGGGTAATTTGTGTCTTTTTACAATTTGTGTCCTTTTTTTAGGCAATTTTTGGGTTATTTTGTGTCTTTTTTTGGTGATTTTGTGAAGGAGCAGCAGCTCTACTCCGAGCTCCCTCTGGATGTCTGAGCTCCTCCCCCTGTCGTTTTTTGGGGTAATTTTGTGTCTTTTTTTCACAATTTTGTATCTTTTTTGGGTAATTTGTGTCTTTTTAAAATTTGTGTCCTTTTTTTAGGCAATTTCTGGGTTATTTGTTGTGTCTTTTTTTGGTGATTTTGTGAAGGAGCAGCGGCTCTACTCCGAGCTCCCTCCAGATGTCTGAGCTCCTCCCCCTATCTGTTTTTTTAAGGTAATTTTTTGTCTTTTTTGGCGATTTTGTGTCTTTTTTCACAATTTTGTATCTTTTTTTGGGGCGATTTTGTGTCTTTTTTGGGTAATTTGTGTCTTTTTACAATTTGTGTCCTTTTTTTAGGCAATTTTTGGGTTATTTTGTGTCTTTTTTTGGTGATTTTGTGAAGGAGCAGCAGCTCTACTCCGAGCTCCCTCTGGATGTCTGAGCTCCTCCCCCTATCGTTTTTTGGGGTAATTTTGTGTCTTTTTTTCACAATTTTGTATCTTTTTTGGGTAATTTGTGTCTTTTTAAAATTTGTGTCCTTTTTTTAGGCAATTTCTGGGTTATTTGTTGTGTCTTTTTTTGGTGATTTTGTGAAGGAGCAGCGGCTCTACTCCGAGCTCCCTCCAGATGTCTGAGCTCCTCCCCCTATCTGTTTTTTTAAGGTAATTTTTTGTCTTTTTTGGCGATTTTGTGTCTTTTTTCACAATTTTGTATCTTTTTTTGGGGCGATTTTGTGTATTTTTTGGGTAATTTGTGTCTTTTTACAATTTGTGTCCTTTTTTTCGGCAATTTTTGGGTGATTTTTTTGTGTCTTTTTTTGGTGATTTTGTGAAGGAGCAGCAGCTCTACTCCGAGCTCCCTCTGGATGTCTGAGCTCCTCCCCCTATCTCTAAGGCTGAGCCCAGCCACCCTACGGAGGAAGCTCATTTCTTGTATCCGTGATCTCGTTCTCTGGTCACCACCCAAAGCTCATGACCAAAGCTGAGGGTTGGAGCGTAGATGGAGCGGTAGATCCAGAGCTTTGCCTTCATGTACATAAATTAAATTTCACATGTTGGTTGTTAAATAAGTCTAAATCATTTATAGCTCCACTGGTGGTGGAGATCTTATTCTAAATGACCATAAAGAGCTGGGTTGAAGAAGTGTCAGATCAGGGATATCCAGTCTCTTTAACCAACTGGTTTTATTGGCTCCTGGAGGAGCACTCACCCATCTGTTGAAGGCGTCCAGCACCTCCTTCTCTCCAGCACAGAAACCTTCCACGGAGCCTCCACTGGAAGCTGCACACACCAACAACAAGGAACAGATAATATCATTCATTTAGTGTATAGTGAAGAAATACATCATTTTTCCTGGTATTATTTCAATAATCAATAAACTTTACAGATTTTTCATGCTAACCGTCTGGAGTCCATTAAAGCTCCGCAGCTCTTTGACTTCTTCATGACGTAGAAACATAGAAACATCAGCAGCTGCTTCCTGCTGCAGCTCTACTCAGCTCTACTTTTGTGATTCTTGTCCATTTTTGTGTGTGTTTTAAGTGTTTTTGTAAAAAAAAAAAAGGGGTTTCATGTGTGTTTTTGTAATTTTGTGTGTGTTTTGTGTGTTTTTTGTGGAAAAAATGTGTTTTTATGTGTGTTTTTGTAATTTTGTGTGTGTTCTAAGTGTGTCTTTATGTGTTTTTTGTTTTAAAAAAATGTTTTAAGTGTTTTTTGTTTAAAAAAAAGTGTTTTTATGTGTGTTTTTGTAATTTTGTGTGTGTTCTAAATGTGTCTTTATGTGTTTTTTGTTTTAAAAAAATGTTTTAAGTGTGTTTTTGTTTAAAAAAAAGTGTTTTTATGTGTGTTTTTGTAATTTTGTGTGTGTTCTAAGTGTGTCTTTATGTGTTTTTTGTTTTAAAAAAATGTTTTAAGTGTGTTTTTTGTTTAAAAAAAAGTGTTTTTATGTGTGTTTTTGTAATTTTGTGTGTGTTCTAAATGTGTCTTTATGTGTTTTTTGTTTTAAAAACATGTTTTAAGTGTGTTTTTTGTTTAAAAAAAAGTGTTTTTATGTGTGTTTTTGTAATTTTGTGTGTGTTCTAAGTGTGTCTTTATGTGTTTTTTGTTTTAAAAAAATGTTTTAAGTGTGTTTTTTGTTAAAAAAAAGTGTTTTTATGTGTGTTTTTGTAATTTTGTGTGTGTTCTAAATGTGTCGTTATGTGTTTTTTGTTTTAAAAAAAATGTTTTAAGTGTGTTTTTTGTTTAAAAAAAGTGTTTTTATGTGTGTTTTTGTAATTTTGTGTGTTCTAAGTGTGTCTTTATGTGTTTTTTGTTTTAAAAAAATGTTTTAAGTGCGTTTTTTGTTTAAAAAAAAGTGTTTTTATGTGTGTTTTTGTAATTTTGTGTGTGTTCTAAGTGTGTCTTTATGTGTTTTTTGTTTTAAAAAAATGTTTTAAGTGTGTTTTTTGTTTAAAAAAAAGTGTTTTTATGTGTGTTTTTGTAATTTTGTGTGTGTGTTTTGTGTGTTTATATTGTGTTTTTGTGTGTTGAAAATGTCGATCCAGTAAGTCAAAAGTAAAACAATAATAATCAGGTGAAAACAATGACACCAACACGTCACTAAGTGTTTTATACAGAATGAAAAGGAGTCAAAAACCGTCAAAATAGCCCCAAACTCCAAAGGGTTAAGGCTTTAACACACTAACTTCACTACAGACATAGTTTATAACTGTCAAAGACGCTTAATAAAGCAGTTTGTGACTCTTACCAGAACTGGTTTCCTGGGAGAACTTGAAGAGAACCACAGGAGAGCTGAGTTCATCCTCCACCTGTTGGACACACAACCACACACATCAACCAGCTGACACTCACATTATCATCATTATTATTATTATTATCATAGTTTACAGGTGAGCTGCTGCATGACATGCAGAACCTTGTTTGTTGTCAGCTGCTGCTTGTGTCCATGCGTCTAACGTCTGGAGTCATAGAAATGTTTCCTTTGGTCTTTATAGACTGAATGAGGAGAAACCTTCAGAAAATCAGCTGGAGGCTTTAAAAGTCTTTTCTTGGTTCGTCCTCTAGTATTTGTTTGTGCTGAATCCATTTCTGCCGGATGTGAAGCTGTAGAAGTTACGGTTTAGTCATAATTATTGATTAATTAGCATAATGATTGATGAATCGCCCAATATTAGAAATGTCTATAATGTCCCAATGTGTGAATATATAATAAATGGTTGTTTGGTGTCATTGTAAAGGAGCATCCATGGCTTTCATTTAAGACCAAAGTTGGATCTTTCTGAGGTCACATGACCTCTTTAAACCAGAAATGACACACATTTTACCAGAGTTTTCTCCTAAACTCTCTAGTTGATGTGATCCTGGAGGATCAAGAGACATCAGGGACCAAAAACCAACAACTGCAACACTTCATAGACTCTGTCAGCGCAGGAGAAGAATAATATACCAAACTCTTCTCTGTGAGAGGTTATTGTGAGCCTTCAATTAGAAGTCAGCGGCTCAGGACAGCTCTAGGTGTGTTTTTGTGTGTGTTTTTGTGTGTGTTTTTTGTAATTTTTTGTTTGTTTTTGTGTGTTTTTTATGTGTTTTTTGTAATTTTTTGTTTGTTTTTGTGTTTTTACATGTGTTTTTGTGTGTTTTTTGTGTTTTTCTCATTTTTTGTTTGTTTTTGTGTGTTTTGTGCGTGTTTTATGTGTGTTTTATGTGTGTTTTTACGTGTGTTTTTTGTGTGTTTTGTGTGTTCTTGTGTGTGCTTTTGTGTGTTTTTCTCATTTTGTGTGTGTTTTTCTGTGTTTTTCGTCATTTTTTTGTTTGTTTTTGTGTGTTTTTATGTGTGTTTTATGTGTGTTTTTGTGTGTTTTTATGTGTTTTTCTCGTTTTTTGTGTGTTTTTCTGTGTGTTTTTCGTCATTTTTTGTTTGTTTTTGTGTGTTTTTTTACGTGTGTTTTATGTGTGTTCTTGTGTGTGTTTTTGTGTGTTCTTGTGTGTGTTTTTGTGTGTTCTTGTGTGTGTTTTTGTGTGTTCTTGTGTGTGTTTTTGCGTGTTCTTGTGTGTGTTTTTGCGTGTTCTTGTGTGTGTTTTTGTGTGTTCTTGTGTGTGTTTTTGTGTGTTCTTGTGTGTGTTTTTGCGTGTTCTTGTGTGTGTTTTTGCGTGTTCTTGTGTGTGTTTTTGTGTGTTCTTGTGTGTGTTTTTGAGTGTTCTTGTGTGTGTTTTTGTGTGTTCTTGTGTGTGTTTTTGCGTGTTCTTGTGTGTGTTTTTGTGTGTTCTTGTGTGTGTTTTTGTGTGTTCTTGTGTGTGTTTTTGTGTGTTCTTGTGTGTGTTTTTGCGTGTTCTTGTGTGTGTTTTATGTGTGTTCTTGTGTGTGTTTTTGTGTGTTCTTGTGTGTGTTTTTGCGTCTTCTTGTGTGTGTTCTATGTCACCTCCATTCATTCTTTGGAGCAGTTTGTCAGAGAGATCATCTCTGTGCTTCAGTGAAACCTTCAGTGGATCCTCCTTTACAATGAAACCGTAACTTTTACAGTTTGACATGAGCAGAAATGGATTCAGCAGATAAACACCAGAGGAAGAACCAGGAGAAGAACCAGAGGAAGAACCAGGAGAAGAACCAGGAGAAGAACCAGAGGAAGAACCAGGAGAAGAACCAGGAGAAGAACCAGAGGAAGAACCAGGAGAAGACTCCAGTCTGTCCATGATAGAAGCTCTGGAGTCTCAGTGAGATAAAGCTCCACTTTAGATCCTCTGGCTGACACAAACTGACAGAAACTGACCAATATGTGGCGTTGGGGATGTGAACCATGATGGATGCAGCGTTATGAGCCTCCTGCTCCAGCCTCCACTGGTTGCTTCTCCCGTCCAGCTTCACCTCAGGATTATTATTATTTGGGTCAAATTGTTCTTTGCCACTTTACCACAATAAAACTCAAACAAACGATCTGGGTGAAGTTGCATGTGGCACACTTTTTTGTCTCAGTTTGCTGAGCAAGTAAAACAGGAAGTAAACCAGCAGTGAAGTCGGTAACTGATGGAGGTTAAAGCCAGCGCCATGCCGGGGGGGGGGGGGGGGGGGGTGACAGGGTCATGAATAATCACAAGCATGTGGTGTTGTCAGGTTAAAGAACGCTTCATCTGTAATACGAGACAATTAGTAACTGAACCCAGGACAGGTTGTCAAAATAAAATGCTTGCTGCTGTCTGAATCCTCCTTCCTGATTGGCCAGGAGGAGTGACACTAGGCAGGATGTGAACTGCTCTCTTTTCCTTTCTTCAAATTACGGTGCGTTCAGACCGGACGCGTAGCGAATATTTCGCGCGACAAGATTACATACAAAGTCAATGCAAACACGCGAATAGACGCGAATTTTTGCCGGCGGCGCGAATCGCGGGTTTCGCGTGACGCGAATGCCGCGATTGGCGCGAATGAAACAACGCGAATTCGCGTGAGTTCAATAAACTTTGGCGAAATATTGGCGTGACGCTGTGTCGGGACAGCCTATCAGCGTTGAGATTCTGGACGACAGTGTCCGAGATACATACATGAGAGAGAGGAGAAAAGAGGCAGGAAGGAGGAGTGGGTCGGCAGGAGGGAAAAAGGTGGAAGTACTCTGCGGTCCTCTCTCCGTGCTGAGTGCGCCTCCGGATGATGTCACTCACCCAGACACCACGGCGTGTTTTCCGACGGATCTCGGACTTCCAGAGCAGGTACAGGGACGCTATGCTTGTCATGGTTGATGACAGAATGAAATGGAGGTCTCTTGGGCGAAAATTCGCGAGTTATTTACTCGCACGAGTAAATTCAACTACTCGCGCGAGTAATGCGACGCGAAACTTCGCTACGCGTCCGGTCTGAACACACGGTCAGAGATGTTCCCATACCATTTCCCTCCCGATGCTGATCCTGATTCTTGTGCTGTGGGTACCGAGTACCGATCTGATACCAGTATGTCATAAAAAATATATCATCCTCCACCTGCATGACTGTGATATGATTATCTTTGTGGTTATTGTGCTCATTAAGCAGCGAAATCCCACGTTTTTGACAACAGAAAGGTTGGTCATCCAAGACGATGATGGGGGACCCAAACATGGGTCTCACGCCACTATTCCATCTGAATCACTTCATATTTTAGAGAATTATTGTAAAGGAGAATAAGGGTTCTTCTATGTTTTATTTAAGGCTCTTATTTTGACAGTCTTCTTGTAAACTCTGTGGTGGATTCTGCCAACACATCCATGTGCTCTTATTTTGAAAGCTACATGTGTTTGCTTTTATTTTGAAGGCGGGTCTAACACGTTCTTACCGTAACGCCGTATGGTGTGTTATATTTACTCTCAAAGTCAGAACTTGGAGCTCAGAACAACGTAGAAAATTCTGACATTGGTGTAGACCCTGAACGCACCATCAGCCTCTAATGGACTCTCTATGTGCTGCAATAATCTAACTAACGGAACATTAATCCTGTTTGTTGCTGTAAGTGGGGGAACTGGGACTCCAGGACTCTGATGCAGCATTTTCTGCAGTATGGGAGATACTGGTTCCAGAACTGGAACAACTGTACTTCAAATACTATTATTTCTTATTTCAAACTATTTTTTCCACATCTCAAGCCTCTCATTCATGCACACAGAACAGGTTCAGACGCTTTCGTCTCTGGATGTGGATATAAAACATGTTGCGTGACCTAGTGTCCATTTGAAGCACAAGGAGGATTTCCATCTATCTGTTGTTGGTGGTCTGGTCCAGCCAGATCCTAACCCTAACCCCAAGACCATCTAGAGGCCAGCGTCGAGTACAAACCAACAAAGAAACCCAGCCTCAGACAGAAGCCAGGAGGGAGAACAGCTAACCGAAGGTTCAAGTCATACAACTGGTCAGGTGGAACAACCCAGCAGGAAGAAGAGACGGCAGTTTAGATAATGAACTGATAAGATAGAAGAGAGCAAACAAAGATCACCAGATGGGACGCCTCCACTTATTAAAGGAGTCATAACCAACGTTATGTCAACAAACACTAGATAGTGAAGCAGGAGACACGAACAGCTTCTGTTCCTCTAAAAACTAAGATAAAAAGAGGAACACCTCTTTTAAACACAACTTAACACAACGGAGGTTAGATTAGGCTCCGTTTCCATGGTGACGGTGTGAACAGAAGACTAAAGTGGCGTCTCGTCTTCACTTTTTATTCTGGTTTATCGAGTGTTTCCAGGAGGAAATCTGCTGATACGGTGATCTAAAGTGTGTGAATGTGATTGTATGCAGCCAGGCGGCATCACTTAAAGCCATAAGAGCATCTTTGGCCATGTGGAAGTTTCCATCAGCTACTCCTTCCACAAAGTTCTCCTCCATCACTAGATCTCCCAGGTCTCGTTCACAGCCGTCTGGCTCCTCCCACCAATCGCTGCATCCAGAATGTGATGGAGGTAATTCCAGATCCTTCTCTGTTCACTAATACTATCTGTACATATCCTGGACATTTGGTGGAAAGACTCCTGTAAGTTTATTAGAGCTGCCAGAGCAGCTTGAAGGTCCCACCATGGAAATAATCCCACGTTTCTTTATTTCCTGTCCTGGAGCATGGATGTGACAAAAAAGACACAAATTATGACAAAAAAGATAAAATTATGACAAAAAAGATAAACTTATGACAAAAAAGACACAAATTATGACAAAAAAGACAAAATTATGACAAAAAAAGACAAAAAATATGACAAAATTATGACAAAAAATTATGACAAAAAAGACAAATTATGACAAAAAGACAAAATTATGACAAAAAAGATAAAATTATGACAAAAAAGATAAACTTATGACAAAAAAGACAAAATTATGACAAAAAAGACAAAATTATGACAAAAAAAGACAAAAAATATGACAAAATTATGACAAAAAATTATGACAAAAAAGACAAATTATGACAAAAAGACAAAATTATGACAAAAGATAAAATTATGAAAAAAAAACTAAATTGACAAAAAGACAAAATTATGAAAAAAAATTATGACAAAAAAGACAAAATTATGACAAAAAAGACAAAATTATGACAAAAAAAGATAAAATTATGAAAAAAAACAAAATTGACAAAAAGACAAAATTATGACAAAAAATTATGACAAAAAAGACAAAATTATGACAAAAAAGACAAAAAATTATGACAAAAAAGACACAAATTATGACAAAAAAGATAAAATTATGACAAAAAAGATAAACTTATGAAAAAAAAAAAAAATTGACAAAAAGACAAAATTATGACAAAAAATTATGACAAAAAAGACAAAAAAATATGACAAAAAAGACAAAATTATGACAAAAAAGACAAAAAATTATGACAAAAAAATATGACAAAAAAGACACAAATTATGAGAAAAAAGACAAAATTATGACAAAAAAGACACAAATTTCATTGGCCAAGAGACCGAAAATAGGTGTAAAAAACTACAAATACTACAGAACCACATATCCTCTTTCCTCTTTAATGGTAGAATAACAACAGGCCCATCAGGTTTTAATGGTAGAATAACAACAGGCCCAACAGGTTTTAATGGTAGAATAACAACAGGCCCAACAGGTTTTAATGGTAGAATAACAACAGGCCCAACAGGTTTTAATGGTAGAATAGCAACAGGCCCAACAGGTTTTAATGGTAGAATAACAACAGGCCCAACAGGTTTTAATGGTAGAATAACAACAGGCCCAACAGGTTTTAATGGTAGAATAACAACAGGCCCAACAGGTTTT
Source organism: Centropristis striata (assembly GCF_030273125.1). Classification (NCBI taxonomy): domain Eukaryota; kingdom Metazoa; phylum Chordata; class Actinopteri; order Perciformes; family Serranidae; genus Centropristis; species Centropristis striata. Next base: position 37,824,557 of record NC_081529.1, read on the forward strand.
AATGGTAGAATAACAACAGGCCCAACAGGTTTTAATGGTAGAATAGCAACAGGCCCAACAGGTTTTAATGGTAGAATAACAACAGGCCCAACAGGTTTTAATGGTAGAATAACAACAGGCCCAACAGGTTTTAATGGTAGAATAACAACAGGCCCAACAGGTCTTAATGGTAGAATAACAACAGGCCCAACAGGTTTTAATGGTAGAATAACAACAGGCCCAACAGGTTTTAATGGTAGAATAACAACAGGCCCAACAGGTTTTAATGGTAGAATAACAACAGGCCCAACAGGTTTTAATGGTAGAATAACAACAGGCCCAACAGGTTTTAATGGTAGAATAACAACAGGCCCAACAGGTCTTAATGGTAGAATGCGGTAATGTTTCCCGCCTTAAACTGGTTCAGAAACCCTGTTCCTGCTATGGATCCTAACAGGAAGCATCACCAACTGGGATTTGGATTTTAAACAAAAGGAATGAATGTGATGCAACAGCACATGACACATGTATTAATTATTCATGACCCTTGTGTTTCTTCCAAAGGCAACAACACATAATGAGTGGAGGCATTCCCTGAAGGACCTCAAAGAACATGCCTGAGGGGTCCACATCCTAAACAACCAGGAAGAAGTGAACAGTCCATCAGCCAATGGACACCCAGACACCGCTGGGCTGGTGTGAGTGAGAGACAATGGTCAGCAGTGACAGGAAGAGGAAGAGGAAGAGGAGGAGGAAGAGGAAGAGGGAGAGGAAGAGGGAGAGGAAGAGGGAGACAGGTTGGTCCCACCTACAATAGAGAGCATGAGGGAGCCCAGGACGTCCCGTAGCGAGGCCCCGGAGATGGGCGGGAGGGGAGCCACCAGGCCCTGGAACCAACCCACAGAGTCACTCTATTCATGTTCATAACCCACCTGCTACCTCACACACACACAATGCTACTCCACACTCAAACCACCATCTTCACGGTAAATGTGGCCAAACACAAGTTCATCCTACGTTTACCAGAGTCATAGTCAGCAAATATGGTTTAACCCTAAAAAGAGTGATGAACACCTTCACCACACACACACGTCACAGTTTACCTTCACTAACAACACATTCCTCCTTCCTCATGTGTCTTTGTCTAGTGTTGGAGGCTATTATTATTATTATTATTATTATTATTATTATTATTATTATTATTATTCCTCCTTCTTCATGTGTCTTTGTCTAGTGTTGGAGGCTATTATTATTATCATTATTATTATTATTATTTCTCCTTCCTCATGTGTCTTTGTCTAGTGTTGGAGGCTATTATTATTATTATTATTATTATTATTATTATTATTATTATTATTATTTCTCCTTCCTCATGTGTCTTTGTCTAGTGTTGGAGGCTATTATTATTATTATTATCATTATTATTATTATTATTTCTCCTTCCTCATGTGTCTTTGTCTAGTGTTGGAGGCTATTATTATTATTATTATTATTATTATTATTATCATTATTATTATTATTATTTCTCCTTCCTCATGTGTCTTTGTCTAGTGTTGGAGGCTATTATTATTATTATTATTATTATTACTATTATTATTATTTCTCCTTCCTCATGTGTCTTTGTCTAGTGTTGGAGGCTATTATTATTATTATTATTATTATTATTATTATTATTATTATTTCTCCTTCCTCATGTGTCTTTGTCTAGTGTTGGAGGCTATTATTATTATCATTATTATTATTATTATTTCTCCTTCCTCATGTGTCTTTGTCTAGTGTTGGAGGCTATTATTATTATTATTATTATTATTATTATTATTATTTCTCCTTCCTCATGTGTCTTTGTCTAGTGTTGGAGGCTATTATTATTATTATTATTATTATTATTATTATTATTATTATTATTTCTCCTTCCTCATGTGTCTTTGTCTAGTGTTGGAGGCTATTATTATTATTATTATTATTATTATTATTATTATTATTATTTCTTCTTCCTCATGTGTCTTTGTCTAGTGTTGGAGGCTATTATTAATATTATTAATATTATTATTATTATTATTATCTTTGTCTAGTGTTGGAGGCTATTATTAATATTATTATTATTATTATTTCTCCTTCCTCATGTGTCTTTGTCTAGTGTTGGAGGCTATTATTAATATTATTATTATTATTATTATTAATATTATCTTTGTCTAGTGTTGGAGGCTATTATTAATATTATTATTATTATTATTATTATCTTTGTCTAGTGTTTTTAAACCTTTATAATAACTCCTTTCTAGTGTCAGATTCTGGTCAACTTTTATTGTGTTATTAGACGTCTAGTAGGGTCGTTAAAAGTATCGATACTAAAAAAAGTATCGATACTAAAACGTTGTATCCGGATACGATACTCATTCTCAAAAGTATCGATACTAAAGTCGACCTGCAACCAAACAGCAACACACACAGCTGGAAATATTGTTCTAATTGTTGTTGTTTATTGTATTTATTTATGTTTTGCACTACGTCAGACCTGAAGCTTGTTATCATAGTTGCAGTTTCTTTTTGCAGAACTGTTTTTATTACAAATATTTAACCTCTGGTGGTTCTGTTCATTTTTACATGTTGCATTTTTCTTGTTAATAAAAATATTTCTGTTAAATTTTGGGGTCTTTGTTTTTATCCTCAAGGTCAGGTTTATTTCTAGAGCACCTTATATACAACCAAGGTTGACCAAAGTGCTTTACATAACTGAATCACAACAAAAAATCCAATCCAATACAAGATACATAATTGAACAACAATAAACTCACAAAAATAAAAGACAATTTAATCTAATGATATATGAGATGAGATGTACAGTAGAGCACACAGAAACAACTTTCTTCTCACGCAGGTTGGAAAGCCTGGGAGAAAAAATGAGTCTTAAGAGAAGATTTTAAATTGTCCAAAGTCTCTGACGAGCGGATATGCAGCGGTAAACTGTTCCACAGCTTCGCTGGTATCCAGTATTGAATATTTTCCTGAGTATGGTATGGAGCTGAACATGTTAGTATGGTAACAACCAAGGTTAGAATAGTTCGGGATTTTTCATCAGTTTTAGTTTTAATTTCGTTGTGAATTTTTGTTTTCAAATTCAGTTAGTTTTAGTTAGTTTTTAGAGTGAGTTTGCTAGTTTTAGTTTAGTTTTATAGTTTTTAAAAAATGCTTAGTTTTAGTTTAGTTTTATTAGTTTTAGTGTTAGTTTTAGTTTTTTTGTAATGGTCTATGTGTTGGTGCCAGATTCAAAGAGGTCATAATAAATGTTTCCTTCATTTCCTTTGGTTTATCATCTCAGCCCCAATAAGGTTATTAACTCTTACAGTTCTGGTGTTTTGAATTTTGGTTCTAGTGTAAACATCCCAGTCTCAGTAAACATATTCACCATGTGTTGCATGTTCCAATAGAAACACTGAATTATGAATGAAAAAAGTTGACAAACACGAAAACTAAGGACATTTTCACTATAATTTTAGTTAGTTTTAGTTAGTTTTGTAACCACAAAATACAGTTTTAGTTAGTTATCGTTTTTTTAAAAACTCTAGTTTTTATTTTTATTTCAGTTAACGAAAATGTTTTTTTCAATTCTAGTTTTGGTTATTTGGTTAGTTTTGGTTAACTATAATAACTGTGTTAACAACCCTAACATGTAATACTACAAGAACCAGCTGAGAAACCTTCCAGTAGAATGCTCCACTTCCTACCAGCTGCTGGGAGTTTGAGTCTCTTTGTGTAAGAAGTCAGACCTCCAACACTCTGATTGTTCATATGTATGATTATGTTGAATGCTTCTGATCCCAGACTCTCTGCCAGTCAACACGCTGTACAGAGACTGTGGTGTTAGCATCAACACATGTGGTGTTAGCATCAATTAGGGCTGGGCGATATAGCCCTAAAAGAATATCACCATATTTCAGGCTATTTTTGCGATAACGATATTCTTGACGATATTACGAAATACTTAAAAAGATATCGAAATGATGGGGTTTTTTTAGTCTGTATAAATAAATAAAAATCTAAAATGTAGTGTGAAGTGCAAATCTCAACAGTTGCCAAATTAAAAAAAAAAATTATGAGAAAATAATAAAAAATAACCATTTAGGGGTTCCGGGGGCATAATTTAATGACATTTTGTAAAGGAAAATAAAGGTTCTTGTATGTTTTATTTAAGGCATCTTATTTTGACAGTCTTCTTGTAAGTTCTGTGGTAGATTCTGTTAACACACTGTGCTCTTATTTTGAAAGCTGCATGTGTTTAGCGACAGAGAGTAAGTAGCTTTTTGTGATTAAAATGTAATTGTTAGCTATTGTTAGCCTTACGCCACTACATCAAGAAGTAGGAATGTTGCCAATATCATGATATGCATTTTTTTAACCATGAAAAAAATATACCGATATTATCATGAACGATACGATATGGCACACCCCTAGCATCAACACATGTGGTGTTAGCATCAACACATGTGGTGTTAGCATCAACACATGTGGTGTTAGCATCAACACATGTGGTGTTAGCACCATCACATGTGGTGTTAGCATCAACACATGTGGTGTTAGCATCAACACATGTGGTGTTAGCATCAACACATGTGGTGTTAGCATCAACACATGTGGTGTTAGCATCATCACATGTGGTGTTAGCATCAACACATGTCGTGTTAGCATCAACACTGCAGGAGTTGGTCTTTCCTTTCACTCTGTGTGTTCTCAGAGAATCTCTTCACGTCTTATTAAGATAATAATAATAATAATAACATAGAAGACCTACCGATGTTCTGATGGAGGCCACAGCTTTCAGCTTCTGCAGGAGTTTCTGGCTCTGAAGAGGAGAGAGACCAAAGTGAAATGACCGACTTCCATATTAGAAAAAAAAAAAAAGAATATGACGTTGATGCCTAAGTTATGGGCTGAAATATGAGCCACCAGAAACTGAATCTGAATGATTTATATTTGAATTTTCAACTGCTTAACTTGAATTATTGCATTAAAATCAGAATTTGAATCAAATCATTTGAATTTGTATTGTTCAATTTGAACCATTGCATTGAAAAACTCAATCTGAATTGTAATTTGAAATTGAATTCATTAGTTTTTATTATTATTAGGGCCTCGGGGCAATCTCCCCAGCACTGGTCCCATCCAGCAATATCTGTAGGGACCAGTGCTGCACTACTGTTATACTGTGGATTTCTTCTTCTTCCTCTTCCGGACGCAATTTCGTCCCGCTACTAGTCCTACAACTTGAAGAGTTGCAGGACAAATTATATATCAAAACGTGCGGTTTGATCGGGATCGGTGTGCTATTACTTTTCTCTACTAAATATGAATTTTTCGCGACGCAAGTCGCGAAAAACTGCCCAAAATTTTGCATTGAAATGAATGGGACGGCCGAAAGAAAATGAGCAAAAAAGAACATTAGTTGAAGATTTTCAGACGTCTACTTCTCCGGCATAATTTCACCTAGAGACTCCATTTAAACTTTAAACAGTAGACACAAGTCTTGTGTATCGGTGTATTAATCCACGTTTCGATAGGTCATATAGTTTTTTATCAATCCCTGTTCAATGACCATGATCATTTTTGGAGAAATTCTGAGATTATAATGGGTGTGTATTGCACGGAATGTTCGTGTCACAGTGTGTGACATCATCGCCAGAGTGTAGAGGGAGAGAAAAAACTGTCAAAAAATAAATTTGAAAACTGCGCTCCAGGCCGCAAATTCCACTCTACAGAAATAATTTATACATAGAAACGTAGGAAAATTAGTCTTCTCCCTCACAATCCTCTGGTAAAGCTGTCAGAGTTATAGTTTGGGCGTAGGACGCACAGATGATCCACCAACACCACCAACAGCCTCATTGGCTCCCATATTAAAAACGCAGGAAGATTTCTGAGCTGTCTGACATTTAACTGTTTTTTTAGATCGCTCTAACAAAGCTATTTTTTAATTTTTCTTCACAAAAATCATATGTAGACGTTCAGGAAGAACTCAGGACGCTCAAAGTGAAGTCGGATCAATGATAGGTATTATGGTTTTGCCAAAAATGCTTTCTGTTCGAGGCCAGAAATTCCAGTCTGTCCACCTCTGCTGTCACTCTTTCATTAACAGGTGTCAGTTAATTCAGTTGATTGCTTTGATCTTTGATGTGATTACAGTTACAGATACACACACACACACACATGCATACACATGCTTCAAACACGCGCGCGCGCGCGCACACACACACAGGTAACTTTATGCGATTTTCACTACACACACACATTTTGAGGTTAAAGGGCATAGTTATAAATCTCTGAAGAGTCTCATCATAGTGTACACACACCGGCAGTAGCCCCCGTGGCCCTTTCAGAATTTCCCCAGAGGAAATTTTCTAGTTTTATTTATTATTGGCCAAAGAGGCGCAATGGAATTGAATTTTGCGACCAGAATGTTCAGTTCCAAACTAATAAATTCAATTTCAAATTATAATTCAAATTCAGTTTTTCAATGCAGTGATTCATATTGAACAATACAAATTCAATTTATGTGATTCAAATTCAGTTTTTTAATGCAATTATTCAAGTTAAGCAGTTCAAATTAAAATATAAATCATTCAGATTCAGTTTCTGGCGGCTCATGTTTCAGCCCATAACACATCATCCCACAAGATGTTTTAATATTTATTTAAAATAATGTAAAGAAAAAGTTTATTGTAATACACTACCGGTCAAAAGTTTTAGAACACCCCAATTTTTGAAATTCAAGCAGTTCAAGTCAAATGAACAGCTTGAAAGGGTCCAAAGGTAAGTGGTGAACTGCCAGAGGTAAATAAAAAAAGGTAAGCTTAACCAAAACTGGAAAATAATGTACATTTCAGAATTATACAAGTAGGCCTTTTTCAGGGAACAAGAAATGGGTTAACAACTTAACTCTATGGAGTCTTGGGCTATTTTGTCCATTTTTGAATTCTTTTCATGTCTTTGTAAGTCATTTTGTGTCTTTTTTTTGGTCATTTTGTGTCTTTTTTTAGTCATTTTGTGTCTTTTTTTGGTCATTTTGTGTCTTTTGGTGTCTTTTTTGTCATTTTGTGTCTTTTTTTGGCCATTTTGTGTCTTTTGGGGTCTTTTTTTGTCATTTTGTGTCTTTTTTGGTCATTTTGTGTCTTTTTTTAGTCATTGTGTGTCTTTTGGTGTCTTTTTTTGTCATTTTGTGTCTTTTTTGTGTCATTTTGTGTCTTTTTTTAGTCATTTAGTGTCTTTTGGTGTCTTTTTTTGTCATTTTGTGTCTTTTTTTGGTCATTTTGTGTCTTTTTTGGTCATTTTGTGTCTTTTTATGGTCATTTTGTGTCTTTTTTGGTCATTTTGTGTCTTTTTTTGGTCATTTTGTGTCTTTTTTTGGTCATTTTGTGTATGTTTTTTGGTCATTTTTCACTTTCAAAACACTATCATGCTCAATAAAGAATTTTAAATGTTGCAAATGTGCATTAATTTCAGAGTACACTGAGACATTAAACTGCATCATTTTCAATTCATTTCTGTAAAAGTTGGTGTGTTGTAAACCTTTTGACCAGTAGTGTGTGTGTAGTATCCATGGAGATGAATGGAGGAGCTCACCAGGTGGGAGGCGTGTCTGATCTTGTGGATGATCCCGTTGTGACCGAGGTACTGCAGCGACAGCCAGAGAGGAAGAGCTCTCAGCTTGGCCACCGGCTGGCTGCACGTCAGACCTGCTGCCAGAGACTGGGACAAACATTACAGGGACAAACATTACAGGGACCCTGAGAGAGTCGCCATGGACACCTCAACACAATCTGACTCATTGAAATGAAATTCAGAGCTAATCTGAAGTCTAAAAGGCAGCTATTGAAGGAAAACTTGGCCGTTTGTGAGCAGAAAAATGACATTTCATCCAGGCGGCAACCTCCGGGTCTGAGCGGGAGGAAACCAGGAAGTGACTCAAGCTGCATTCTCCCAAAGACTCCAGCAGGGGGCGCTAAGTGTGGCTGCAGAAGCATTTAGGTCCATTCATTTCAATACAAAATGAGAAAACTTGTCACTTGATTTATTCCCTCAGAAATGTTTTCAGGACAACACTATGGTCTCAATCACTAGTAAAACATCTGATGTTAATAGTGTAAATCAGCTGTTCTCAACCTTGGGGTCCCGACCCCAATTGGGGTCGCGAGATGATTTCTGGGGGTCGCCAAATCATTTTGGAAGTCAGCTCTGTCTCCACTGTGTTAAAGTGTTCATGTGTTTTAGTCTTTTTGGTCAATTAATGCCTTTTTTTGGTCATTTTGTGTCTTCTTTGATCATTTTGTGGTCAATTTGTGTCTTTTTTGGTCATTTTGTCTCCTTTCTTTGGTAATTTTGTGTCTTTTTTCGTCATTTTGTGTCTTTTTTGGTAATTTTGTGTCTTTTTGGTCATTTTGTTTCCTTTTTTTGGTAATTTTGTGTCTTTTTTTGTCATTTTGTGTCTTTTTGTGTAATTTTGTGTCTTTTTTGGTGTTTTTACATTGTTGTTTTTTTATGTCTCCTGGGTGAAAGTCCTGGGTTTGTTTGTTCTGGAAGAGTTTCCACGGCAACGTGTCAATAAAGTTATATATAACGTTATATAGATATAAAAAAGGAGGTTTAGTGGTTTGGTCTCATAACTTTGATCCTTTGACTGTATTTTGACTTAATGACGTATTATCTGAAGGTTTTGTTCATTAAATGTCTTGTTCAGCGTTTGTTGGACTAACAGACACTCCAAGGAGTCGCTGCTCAGTTTACTGAGGTCATAACAACATTTAAACTAGCACCAGCTAATGCTAACAGCTAATGCTAACAGCTAATGCTAACATGAGTCAGTCAGGTTGAGGTGTAGAGAGGCTGGAGTCAGAGATCACCTCCTCCTCCTCTCCCCCTCCTCCTCCTCCTCCTCTCCTCCTCCTCCTCCTCCTCCCCCCCTCCTCCTCCTCAATACCATTTTGTGTATTTTTTTGGTCATTTTGTGTCTTTTTTTGTCATTTTGTGTCTTTTTTTTGTCATTTTGTGTCTTTTTTTGGTAATTTTGTGTCTTTTTTTGTCATTTTGTGTCCTTTTTTTGTCATTTTGTTGTCATTTTGTGGTCATTTTGTGTCTTTTTTTGTCATTTTGTGTCTTTTTTTAGTCATTTTGTGTCTTTTTTTTGTCATTTTGTGTCTTTTGTAGTCATTTTGTGTCTTTTTTTTAGTCATTTTGTGTCTTTTTTTAGTCATTTTGTGTCTTTCTTTTGTCTTTTTGGGTGATTTTGTGTCTTTTTGTCATTTATGGTCATTTTGTGTCTTTTTATAGTCATTTTGTGTCTTTTTTTAGTCATTTTGTGTCTTTTTTTTGTCATTTTGTGTCTTTTGTAGTCATTTTGTGTCTTTTTTTTGGTCATATTGTGTCTTTTTTTAGTCATTTTGTGTCTTTCTTTTTGGTCATTTTGTGTCTATGGTCTGATCCCCTTATCAGAAACAAGATGGAGACTAAGAGGAACGATGAACTGATGCTTCCAACAGGACACAAACCAACCAGACGTCACTATAAACAGTATTTAGATACAGACTATGATTTCATCGGCTCAGATCAGGACGAAGACAACAACCAGAAGTTGCCATGAAACTAGCAGAAACATGTCTTGTCTTGTCGTGTGGAATGAACAGTGTGAAATGATCAGAGCCTACCAGTGCTGGGTCTTCATGTCTGTAGAGGGTGACAGCAGTTACAGCAGGCAGTCCCAGCCACTGACCCGGGGTCAGCGTCATGCTGTCACTCCTGGTCGCTGCCTGGACACGTTACAACACGTAGAGGAATAAAAACATGACACAAGACAAAGTCAAGGTCAATGCTGTGGTCTGGGCGTCTGACTTCTACAACTACAATAAGGTGGGAAATGTACTGCCAAGATATCTCCTTAATGCCAGTAAAGGAGGACAAAATGCATCACAAAGTCTGAGCAAAGTTAATAAGAGGCAAATCAAGTAGATATCTTCCAAAGTTGGTCATAATAATACGCAATTCTCACTTTGTGCCACAGTTCAGAAAGGAAAGAACCCATATATTCATACCAAAAACACTGTATCTTTGGAAGATTCACACTTTAACTGTAACATAGACTGAAGCCTCCTCATAGAAGCTTCAGCTGAATTTTAAACAGCAAAACAACCACAGTGGCTGTTGTTCCTGATCACATACACTGAAATCGCTTTAAATAGGGATCTGTTTGAGGAAATGAGGAGGGTCTCACTCTCTGAAACGCCCCTAATCTGAATACGAGCCGTCCTAGCGGTCTTTTGTCTGGACTTTTTTAGTCCCTGTAGTAGAGCAGGGTCTTTATTCTCCCCTTAAACAGCCTGGTTGCTGATTGGATAGAACACTAAGCAGGATGTGACGTAGTACTGGACGCCACAACAACACGCGACATTTGTAAAAGCTGGTGAACAACTTAGCCACGTTGTTGCTATATTTAGCAACTTTTCAGACCCCCTTAGAGACTATTTTTCAAGAAAGCGACTGGAGACAAATCCAGAGACTTTTTCTGGTGTTAATGGAGACTTTTGGAGACTCGTTCTTACTCTTCTTAACGAGCCGCGGGGGCCGGAGGCTCTTCTTAACGAGCCGCGGGGGCTGGAGGCTCTTCTTAACGAGCCGCGGGGGCCGGAGGCTCTTCTTAACGAGCCGCGGGGGCCGGAGGCTCTTCTTAACGAGCCGCGGGGTCGGAGGCTCGTTACAGCAGGCAGGCAGTGTGTATGTGCTAACAGGCTAACAGTTAGCTCTGTAGCAGTACAGTGTGTATGTGCTAACAGGCTAACAGTTAGCTCTGTAGCAGTACAGTGTGAATGTGCTAACAGGCTAACAGTTAGCTCTGTAGCAGTACAGTGTGTATGTGCTAACAGGCTAACAGTTAGCTCTGTAGCAGTACAGTGTGTATGTGCTAACAGGCTAACAGTTAGCTCTGTAGCAGTACAGAGTGTATGTGCTACCAGGCTAACAGTTAGCTCTGTAGCAGTACAGAGTGTATGTGCTAACAGGCTAACAGTTAGCTCTGTAGCAGTACAGTGTGTATGTGCTAACAGGCTAACAGTTAGCTCTGTAGCAGTACAGTGTGTATGTGCTAACAGGCTAACAGTTAGCTCTGTAGCAGTACAGTGTGTATGTGCTAACAGGCTAACAGTTAGCTCTGTAGCAGTACAGTGTGTATGTGCTAACAGGCTAACAGTTAGCTCTGTAGCAGTACAGTGTGTATGTGCTAACAGGCTAACAGTTAGCTCTGTAGCAGTACAGTGTGTATGTGCTGCTGCTGCAGGAGGTGTTCACTTAGTGATCTCTGTTTGTTAACAACAAGCACCAGACACTCTGTGTACAGTTTGTGATGCTGTTAATTCATCATCACGATGTTTATGATCAGCGGAGACTCTGTGCATAATTAGCCATGCTGCTTTGTTTATGACCAGCTGCTGACGTTGTGAACAGTTAGCGACGGTGGCCTCAGTTGAGTCTCCGTGTTTAATCCGTCTCGTATGTGATCACGGTGGAAACTGTCGCTAAGACTTTAATTCTTTAATTAATGAACCACGGTGAAGAACAAGATGTATGTTGAATCACTATTCAGTATCAGTATTTATATCTTTCTGCAGCAGAAACCTTTTGGTTGTGGCTTTGAGTGGAAGATTTAAAATGAATTACCATGATAGCAGAGGTGACCTGACACAGGGCCAAGGTGGCCAGGTTCACCCTGAGGAAGACAACACCATCAAAACAGTTCATATTAAAGCATTGACATTCATTTAAACATTTATATTCAAACATTAGATTTCCAAAAGGTGATGCTGCACATTTATAAGAAAAATAATAATAATCAGAAAGTACCATTTCACTTTAGGACAGTGTTGGTAAATGCTCCAAGTGTGCCATATATATATTTGTATTTTAGGCCAAAACAAAAGAAAAGGCTACAATATGTGTTTAAGGGCTATGAGCTTCAGCTGCTCTGACAATTATAAAAATGGTGTGAAGAACATTAGTCACATTTAAGAGTGAATTCATGTTAAAAAATTAGTTGCACAATGCAAAAAAAAAAAAGGTGTTTAGTCTAAAAAGCAGATCAAACAGTAAATCTGAGGGAAATGATCCTGCTGCATGGACAGATAATTTACCTTGACAAGATTTATTACATTAAGATTATTAAATCTAGAAATAAGCATGTTGAACACTTAAGATAATAAATTAACTCTTAAAACCAGATAAATGATCTAACACTTCTAAATCTAAAGTTTTTTTTATCTTGGTAAGAACCAAATAATCATCAGGTCACTCTGCTCGGGCCAGTTCATCACTGCTGGCAGCTTTACTTTATCTGGTTTTAAGAGTTAATTTATTATTTTAAGTGTTCAACATGCTTATTTCTAGATTTAATAATCTTAATTTAATAAATCTTGTCAAGGTAAATTATCTGTCCATGCAGCAAGATCATTTCCCTCAGATTTACTGTTTGATCTGGTTTTTGGACACTCCTTTTTTACAGTGTATTAGTCACAACTGCATAAACATTTAAGAGTATTTCAATGAATTCATGTTAAAATGTGTTGCATACATTAAGCCCTTGTATTACAGACAGTAAGATAATTGCCTCACCCCTCCACATGGAGCCACATGCTGTACTGATCACACAGCTCCTTCAGACGACCCAGTTTGTCTGTATGTCCTGCTCCAGGGGTACCTGGGAGAAAAGAGTACAAAAAGTCTAATAAGCAACTGGTTTGATTTAAAATGTAGAACATTGTTAATGTAATGTGCCACCTGTGTAGACAGTAGGGCTGCACAATGATTCGAATTTTGATCGATTTTGTCCGCCACGATTAAATTAACCTGATTATCGGTGATATTTCCATTTTAAAATGCGTCTCTCCTGCAGATCTAATCAACACTTTCTACACCAGTAGTCCACCAACCACCAGGGGGCGGGGCCGTGTTTCTCCACTGAAAACAGCCTGGTTGCTGATTGGATGGAACGCTAAACACGATGTGACGTAGTACTGGACGCCACAACAACACGCAACATTTGTAAAAGCTGGTGAAGCAGTGTTGCCAACTTAGAAACTTTGTTGCTATATTTAGCGACTTTTCAGACCCCCTTAGAGACTATTTTTCAAGAAAGCGACTGGAGACAAATCCAGAGACTTTTTCTGGTGTTATTGGAGACTTTTGGAGACTCGTTCTTACTCTTCTTAACGAGCCGCGGGGGCCAGAGGCTCTTCTTAACGAGCCGCGGAGGCTCTTCTTAACGAGCCGATGGGGGCCAGAGGCTCTTCTTAACGAGCCGCGGGGTCTGTTTGTTTACAACAGGCACCAGACACTAAAAACTGTTCCTATTGTTTGTTTAAAAGTAGAGCAATAAAAATACAGATGTTTTCCCTAACACGATGAATAATCGTAATTATAACCGTGATTACAATATTGATCAAAATAATCGTGGTTATCATTTTGGGCATAATCGTGCAGCCCTGGTAGATAGTGAAAAGTAAACTGTGGTTTTCCTTCACCTGCGTTGGCGATCAACAGCAGAGGAAGCTTCCCAGCTTCTAGATCCTCTTTGATGAGTTTGTCCAACAGAGCAACATCCTAACAGACAAACAGGATCTGAGTCAATACGAACTAATATCAACTATCTGAATGTGTGTTTTGATTTGTTTCTTCTTTTGTATTGTCCTACCACTTGGTGTTGGGATCCAAAGACGGTGTTGCATGGGACGGTGCAGAGACTGGAGAGAGGCAGGCCGAGCTAAAGACAGACAGATATTAATATCATTTTATATCAAATGTTCTACTTTGTTGAGATTCAAGATGAGTGCCTCAGACCTGGGTGGCATCTTTTGTTTTTAAAGCCCCTTTGTGTAAAATTTGAATATTTCTAAAAACTCTGTGGTTGTTTTCTACAAACAAAACATAGCCACAGTTGAGGCATAATCTACGGTGGCCCTGAGAGCTCACAGCGCTGCAACGAGAGAAAACACATTAAATACACAAAACACAACAAACTGAGAAAACATCTTCATCAATCTGACAACACAAGAGCAGCATTTAGAAAACAAACACCACAACACAACAGAAGTGTTTCCAGAGGACACTTAAAAGTGACGCACACGTCTGGACACACTTGATATTATCACGTTATTTCAAGATAATTATAATTTCACGTTATACCGTTATAACGATCATATCGTGTTAACGTTAGCTGGTGATCGATAACATGCTAACGTTAGCTGGCGATCGATAGCATGCTAACGTTAGCGGCCAATCTATAGAATGTTAATGTTAGCGGCCGATCAATAGCATGTTAACATTAGCTGTGATCGATAGCATGTTAACGTTAGCCGGTGATCAATAACATGCTAACGTTAGCGGCCGACCGATAGCGTGCTAGCGTTAGCGGGACCAACTGGGTGCCGTTGAGAGAGACCAAACATGTATCATTCATTTATTTGATTTGTTTAACTGCAATTTATTTTTTTGTAAAAATAAATCAATGACAACAATGAGAGAAGGCAACAACAAATAACAACAAAAAAGAAAGCAATACAAGTGCCATTTTCTAGCACACACGCAAATGTGATTGATACGGGCTAGCGGGCTAATGCTAGCGGGCTAACGCTAGCGGGCAAAAAAAAGGGAAAATATCATTATCATGAAATAAAGTGATAATTTCGCTTTATAACATGAAATATCTTGAAATAACGTGATAATATCAAGCATGTCCAGAAGTGTGCGTCACTTTTAAGTGTCCTCTGGAAACACTTCTGTTGTGTTGTGGTCTTTGTTTTCTAAATGCTGCTCTTGTGTTGTCAGATTGATGAAGATGTTTTCTCAGTTTGTTGTGTTTTGTGTATTTAATGTGTTTTCTCTAGCTGCAGCGCTGTGAGCTCTCTATAATATTCACATCAAAGTTTCCCACCGAGGGTCCATAATCTTCATCATTATTGTGAGTGAGTGACATCGTTCCTACCTGGCTGCACAGGTGCTGGCCCAGTCCAGACCGGCCAGAGGCGCTCTGGTAGATGACGGGTTGTTTAGAGCTGAGGACTGCGTAGCCCTCAGAGGCATATTCTTCATAACGGGCGTTAATGACCAGCCGGCACACTTTGACCAGGCCGTCCCGGTCGTCCTCATGGAAGTAGGCCGACCCGTTGTCGTACCTGGGGAACATTATAGTATGAGGTCATTTAATTTTAAATCAAATTTGGATGAATGAGTCATTTTAGACCCATGTGTGTAAACTTGATGTAATAATACAAAACCAATTTTTCTTTATAAAGTATGAAAGGAAAAATGGATATAATGATCTGTTGTAATAAAAAAAAGATATTCAAATAATACTTGGACTATTCAATCATAAAATAAATTGATTTAAAAAGAATGCCCAAACTATAACTCTGACAGCTTTACCAGAGGATTGTGAGGGAGAAGACTAATTTTCCTACGTTTCTATGTATAAATTATTTCTGTAGAGTGGAATTTGCGGCCTGGAGCGCAGTTTTCAAATTTATTTTTTGACAGTTTCTTCTCTCCCTCTACACTCTGGTGATGATGTCACACACTGTGACACGAACATTCCGTGCAATACACACCCATTATAATCTCAGAATTTCTCCAAAAATGATCATGGTCATTGAACAGGGATTGATAAAAAACTATATGACCTATCGAAACGTGGATTAATACACCGATACACAAGACTTGTGTCTACTGTTTAAAGTTTAAATGGAGTCTCTAGGTGAAATTATGCCGGAGAAGTAGACGTTTAAAAATCTCCAATTATTGTTCTTTTTCGCTCATTTTTTTCCGGCCGTCCCATTCATTTCAATGCAAATTTGAATGTGTAGTATTTCGTCCTGAGGCCTACCTGAAGAGTCTGCAGAGCCACAGCGTGGTGTCAGACAGGATCCTGGTGGTCAGCTTCCTCAGCCTCTCTCTGTCCAACACGGAGATGAAGGCGGCCAGGCTGTGACCCAACAACGCCATGTGACCCTGTTCACCCACATTCTGCATCCTACTGGAAACACCACACAGCACCTTTATCATCCAACACACAGGGAGGGCTGATCCATCCATTACACCTCCATCATCCAGCACACAGGGAGGACTGATCCATACATTACACCTCCATCATCCAGCACACAGGGAGGACTGATCCATACACTACACCTCCATCATCCAGCACACAGGGAGGACTGATCCATCCATTACACCTCCATCATCCAGCACACAGGGAGGACTGATCCATACATTACACCTCCATCATCCAGCACACAGGGAGGACTGATCCATACATTACACCTCCATCATCCAGCACACAGGGAGGACTGATCCATACACTACACCTCCATCATCCAGCACACAGGGAGGACTGATCCATACATTACACCTCCATCATCCAACACACAGGGAGGACTGATCCATACATTACATTCGTAAGTACGTAAGTAAGTAAGTAAGTTCGTAAGTACGTTAGTAAGTAAGTTCGTAAGTTAGTAAGTAAGTAAGTAAGTAAGTAAGTAAGTAAGTAAGTAAGTAAGTAAGTAAGTTAGTAAGTAAGTTAGTAAGTAAGTAAGTAAGTAAGTAAGTAAGTAAGTAGGTAAGTTAGTAAGTAAGTAAGTTAGTAAGTAGGTAAGTAAGTAAGTAAGTTAGTAAGTAGGTAAGTAAGTAAGTAAGTTAGTAGGTAAGTAAGTAAGTAAGTAAGTTAGTAAGTAGGTAAGTAAGTAAGTAAGTAAGTTAGTAAGTAAGTTAGTAAGTAAGTAAGTAAGTTAGTAAGTAAGTAAGTAAGTAAGTAAGTTCGTAAGTAAGTAAGTTCGTAAGTTAGTAAGTTAGTAAGTAAGTAAGTAAGTAAGTAAGTAAGTAAGTAAGTAAGTTAGTAAGTAAGTAAGTTAGTAAGTAAGTAAGTAAGTTAGTAAGTTAGTAAGTAAGTTAGTAAGTAAGTAAGTAAGTAAGTAAGTAAGTAAGTTAGTAAGTAAGTAAGTTAGTAAGTTAGTAAGTAAGTTAGTAAGTAAGTAAGTAAGTTAGTAAGTAAGTTAGTAAGTAAGTAAGTAAGTTAGTAAGTAAGTAAGTTAGTAAGTAAGTAAGTAAGTAAGTAAGTTCGTAAGTAAGTAAGTTCGTAAGTTAGTAAGTAAGTAAGTAAGTAAGTAAGTAAGTAAGTAAGTTAGTAAGTAAGTAAGTTAGTAAGTAAGTAAGTAAGTTAGTAAGTTAGTAAGTAAGTTAGTAAGTAAGTAAGTAAGTAAGTAAGTAAGTAAGTTAGTAAGTAAGTAAGTTAGTAAGTTAGTAAGTAAGTTAGTAAGTAAGTAAGTAAGTAAGTAAGTTAGTAAGTTAGTAAGTAAGTAAGTTCGTAAGTTAGTAAGTAAGTAAGTTAGTAAGTTAGTAAGTAAGTTAGTAAGTAAGTAAGTAAGTAAGTAAGTAAGTAAGTAAGTAAGTTAGTAAGTAAGTAAGTAAGTAAGTAAGTTAGTAAGTAAGTTAGTAAGTAAGTAAGTAAGTAAGTAAGTAGGTAAGTTAGTAAGTAAGTAAGTTAGTAAGTAGGTAAGTAAGTAAGTAAGTTAGTAAGTAGGTAAGTAAGTAAGTAAGTTAGTAGGTAAGTAAGTAAGTAAGTAAGTTAGTAAGTAGGTAAGTAAGTAAGTAAGTAAGTTAGTAAGTAAGTAAGTAAGTAAGTAAGTAAGTAAGTAAGTAAGTAAGTAAGTTAGTAAGTAAGTTAGTAAGTAGGTAAGTAAGTAAGTAAGTAAGTTAGTAAGTAAGTAAGTAAGTTAGTAAGTAGTTAAGTAAGTAAGTTAGTAAGTAAGTAAGTAAGTAAGTTAGTAAGTTAGTAAGTTAGTAAGTTAGTAAGTAGGTAAGTAAGTTAGTTAGTAAGTAAGTCAGTAAGTAAGTTAGTAAGTTAGTCAGTAAGTAAGTTAGTAAGTAAGTAAGTAAGTAAGTAAGTTAGTAAGTAGGTAAGTAAGTAAGTAAGTAAGTAAGTCAGTAAGTAAGTTAGTGAGTAAGTAAGTTAGTAAGTAGGTAAGTAAGTAAGTAAGTTAGTAATTAAGTAAGTTAGTAAGTAGGTAAGTAAGTTAGTAAGTAAGTAAGTAAGTAAGTAAGTAAGTAAGTAAGTAAGTAAGTAAGTTAGTAAGTAAGTTAGTAAGTAAGTAAGTAAGTAAGTAAGTAAGTAAGTAAGTAAGTAAGTTAGTAAGTAAGTAAGTAAGTAAGTAAGTAAGTAAGTTAGTAAGTAAGTTAGTAAGTAAGTAAGTAAGTTAGTAAGTAAGTAAGTAAGTAAGTAAGTAAGTTAGTAAGTAAGTAAGTAAGTAAGTAAGTAAGTAAGTTAGTAAGTAAGTTAGTAAGTAAGTAAGTAAGTTAGTAAGTAAGTAAGTAAGTTAGTAAGTAAGTAAGTAAGTAAGTAAGTAAGTAAGTAAGTAAGTAAGTAAGTAAGTTAGTAAGTAAGTTAGTAAGTAAGTAAGTAAGTAAGTAAGTCATAAGTAAGTTAGTAAGTAAGTTAAAATTTTAATGATCCCGAGAGGGACGTCAAAACGTCATTTCCTGGCCCTTTTCCATCAGGAAAAATATATATTCCTACTGATAGGTGAGTGAAGCTTCATTGTTGATAGTTTCATTATCAATTTAGATTGTTGAAGACATTTATTTCAATGGGTCGTTGGTTGAATGATACAATGTTTCCGACAGGCAACATTCAGACAAGAAACCGGTTAAAAAAGTTTATTTTTTAATGTTTTTAAATTTAAAATGTTATGTATTGTACCTTGTTGAAGCTACTGAATCTTTTACACATGTTTATTAAATAAATGATGTTAAAATTAATTTCAAAACTTTCTTTTTCACTTGTGCACCGTTATGGGACAATGTTGTCTACGGACAACAAACCATAAAAACTTCAACAAAAAAAGAATTAACATTTCTTCAGATTATGTTTATTTAGTCTATTTTAAGACAAAAAACACTCCAAACATTTTTTCCTAACTGGCATCATAATGCGTACCACAGAGGGTTAAAAACAAAAAGGACTTTTGTTGTGAAAGCTTTTCATTGATTAGTTGTACTTACTATTGGCTCGGCTTGTCTTCTTCCTCCTCCTCATCATGAATGAGGTTGTGAACGAGACGCAGTATCGTGGCGACATCCTGACCACTGAACAGGAGACACAAAGAAACGAGATTTAACAACTTTTATAAAAATAAAATAAAATATAAAAAATACAACAACCCTTTAAACTCTTCCCACTGCCAAAATGTCCCACTTAGTACAAAATGAAGGCCTCATAACACTGTAAAACTCCTCCTCTCACCAAACTCTGGACCTATCAATGAGCTTCAAACTGCCAAGAGCGACATTCAATCCTCTACTGACTGACATACTGAAAGTTTAAAAATGCCTATATTTCCCACAATTCTCTTCTACACAAAAAGGTGTAAGTGAGCATGGGGGGCGGGGCTTTAAATCACCATGTTGGGCTCAGTGGACGGTGACTGTCCATCAACCCAACAATAAGTGGCAGTCTGATAAAAGAAGATGTTGTGTTGGATTATGGAACTGAAAAGAGACCAATATGAGACTCAAACAAATGGAATAATCCATTTTACTGTAGTTATAAGCTAAAGATCTAAATGGCTCCTTTATAATATTCCTAAAGTAAACTACAGGCCAAAAGTTTGGAAGGAACTTAAATGTTCTATTCACTTTGTCTTTCTTCAAAACCAGTGTTTTCTTTGGATTTCTGGATGTGTTTACTACATGATCAGACTTTACCTTTATTGAATTGAACCATTTTCCTCCATTGACCTTTAGGTAAACATTGAAGTTATCAGACCATTGGTGAATAAATGTTACCAACAGAAAAGAAGGGCTTAGTTTTAGGGTGGAGGAGATTAGGAAGAGTCACTACTTCAGTGCAAAAGTAAAAAAAAAATCACAGTTTACATTATTCACTTCTACTATCTCTTTGTCTTTTGAGAGTTTGGAGACAAAAACCCCAATAAATCTCAACTGTGTTCATATCTCAGACAAAAGAAACAAGAGTTCAGATTTATACATTAAGGAAAGAAGGAAACACAAAGTCTAAGCAATAAAAACCCAAAGAGCTGATAATTAGAGTCAACATGTGTTCTAATAAGTGACTCTTTATAGAATAATCATGTTTATTTTGTTGCAAAGTATAGCAATGAAGCTATGATCTTTTCTTGTACAAATTTGATCTTGCTTCCAGACTTTTGGCCTGTAGTGTATCTGGCTGACTGTTTAAATCAGCTTTGATTGAACTAACTGATTGAACTTTGTTTGTCCGTTTCACTCGAGTAAGAGTTCAGACAAAACAAAGTTTCCTTTATCGAATACTATTGAGTACTCTGTGTGTGTGTGTGTGTGTGTGTGTGTGTGTGTCTCTGGTGGACAACCTGTCCCTTCACTTCCATCAACACTTTCTACAGAAAAACTCTCCAGTTCACCAAGAATAGAGCTGAGGCCAGAGAAAACCCGGCAGGACCTGTGTGTGTGTGTGTGTGTGTGTGTGTGTGTGTGTGTGTGTGTGTGTGTGTGTGTCGTACTCTCCCTGCAGGGGTCCAGGGATGCTGGTTCTGGTTCTGGTCAAGCGCCACTTCTCTGGTCCTTCCTCCTCCTCTCTAAACAGACGCACAACACAAAAAGACACGGAGGTGAAGATGCTGTCATTTGTTTTATTCATGTTCAGGGGCTCTCAGTGGTTTTGTAAATGTAACCATATATGGATAAACAGAGTTAGTGCTTCAACAAAAAGAGGCAGAAGGTTCACCTGCCACCTTCACTAACATCACAGGACCAAAAGGAAATCATTGTGAACCTCGTGGTAATCTTTGTATCTGTTTTCTAAATGAAACATTGAGAAAAGTGTATATATAATAATAATAATAATACATTTAATATAATAGTTTCTTATCTTACCTCTGTCCGTCTCCCAGGATTCTCATGGCTTCGCTCAGATTTTTGCCCACTTGAGCAAACGTTGAGTCCACCATCATCTAAAGTGTGTGTGTGTGTGTGTGTGTGTGTGTGTGTGTGTGTGTGTGTGTGTATGTGTGTGTGTGTGCTGGTGGGAAGTTAAGAGAATAGAAGGAAGGAAAAACATTTTAAAGTCAGTTGTTATAAACCGTTCAGCAAAGATTATCACCATATTTCAGGGTATATTTGCGATAATGACATTCTTGACAATATTATAAAATACTGAAAAAAAATATATAGAAAATATATACTTTTTAGTCTGAATGAATGAATAAAAAACATACAACAAAATAAAAAATCAATCATAAATTTAAAATGTAGTGTAAAGTGCAAATCTAAAGATTAAGATTAAACAGTTGCCAAATACAGAAAACATCTTGACTTTTGAGTCATGCTAATATTATATCCATTCATGGCTGCCAAGTACTGATATTTTGTGTACTATATATATTGTGTACAATATACTGGAGATCCTGGTATGATATGAAACTAGAAGATCTGAGGGATCTAAAGGTACCAGGTGTGTCAGGATATCATATCAGGAAGTTTTCAGAATAACGCTGAAAAAAAAAATAAAGAAAAAAATATATGTGGCAGTCCAAGCTGATATTGTTTTTGTCATTGATTAATTGTTAATGATTATGTCAATATGTTGATTGCATCAAATGTTGTGTTGGCCAAATTGGAGGATAATTATTATATTGGCTTGTGTATTCTGTCCTACAGAGTCTAACTGCTGTAACCATCAAAGGGTTAAACTGAGAAAAACTGCTTTAAAGTTTTTAACGTGTTTTAACTGTTCATGTGTTATAGGTAGATATGTGATATGACTCTTATTTCTACATGTAGTGATGATGTCATTTTATGATAAAAAAATCATGATGATTTATTTGACCTTTGACCCCAGGAACATAGTTCTGTGGTTTTGCTGTAAAAGCTTCTAATAGTAATGTTGTTGCCTTCTTTCAGCTTTTATATTTAGTTTTCAGTCAATAAACATTTTCAAATTTATTTTGTTATAAATGTATTTAAAGTGTTTAACAACTCTATTCAAAGATTTGTGTATTTTAGACTTAATATTATAAAGTAATGTTATATTTTAGTCTTAATATCATTTTATCTCACTTTTTTACTTCATCACTATCTAGATAATAATTTCCCTTTTAAATAAACTTATCATTTCTATTATTTTTACGTTTAAATTAGTATATAAATATATCCAAAGCAGACTGTGGTAAGTGCAATTACTGCTTGGTTTTGAGTTGGATTTTGTGGTTTTTGTATCATTATTTCTCTGAAATTAAGTAAAACTGAAATCTAAAACTTTGTCACAAGATAAAACAGACATCAAGGAGTTCATTTTGAGTTAAAACTGAATTTAGACCAAAAATGTAGCTACTGCAGTTAGACTCTGTAGGACAGAAGAGTTAACAATAAGCAAGATAAGGAACTTTATGTTTGAAATCACAGGCTGAATCTGGTTCTCCTCTGGTTTACCTCAGTCACAGTTTTAACCAATTCACTTTATTCAACTTTTGGTTGGTAACATGTAAACATTTCATCACGATTAGATCCTCGACTCTGTTCCAGTCCAAACAACATGTGATCAACACTTCAGGCCTCAGGAGGAGAAACAGCAGAGCTTTACTGGGAGGGCACCTGAGTTCACCTACAGGTGTTTACTTTAGACAGCTGCTGCACACACACACACACACACACTCACACTCACACACACACTCACACACACACACACACACACTCACACACACACACTCACACACACACACACACACACACACACACACACACACACACACACACACACACACACACACACTCACACACACACACACTCACACACACTCACACACACACACACACTCACACACACACACACACACACAAAGACAAATAGACACACACACACACACACACACACACACACACACACACACTCACACACACACACACACACACACACACACACACTCACTCACACTCACTCACACTCACTCACACACTCACACACTCACACCACACACACACACTCACACTCACACACACACACACACACACACACACACTCACACTCACTCACTCACACGCACACTCACACACACAGACACACACGCACACGCACACACACTATGAGGGGTATTTTATGCCAGCACACTATACTTAAACGCCTAAAACGCGTCGCCTGTGCCAGCATAAAGTCTGATTAATAGGCGTGCTTACAGACACGCGTATTGCGAGTACACCAGATGACATGGGTGACGGGTGAAAAGTGCCACGAGCGAACGTAGCGGACGCCTGGGTGTGTGTGTGTGTGTGTGTGTGTGTGTGTGTGTGTGTGTGTGTGTGTGTGTGTGTCTGTGTGTGTCTGTGTGTGTGTGTGTGTGTGTGTGTCTGTGTCTGTGTGTGTGTGTGTGTGTGTGTGTGTGTGTGTGTGTCTGTGTCTGTGTGTGTGTGTGTGTGTGTGTGTGTGTCTGTGTCTGTGTGTGTGTGTGTGTCTGTGTGTGTGTGTGTGTGTGTGTGTGTAACGCGTGTACGCCTATAACAGTTCAGCTGTTACACAGAGTCTCAGCTTCATACGGGGTTGTTTATAAGAAAGCAGAACTTATAGATGAACTCCAAGCCCCAACAGAGCTGTCAGGATATTTCTATCATTTTCAGGCCCGTTTTTATTTTCTTGATGATATTTAATGATAGCAAGGGTGAAAGGGATAATTAAAATAATTTCAGCTACTTAAAAATAGTAATAGTAAAGTGCGACGCTCACAGCCAGTTCCCAGTTCGCTCTTGGACATACAGTTCATTACGCATCAGCTGTAATGTACAAATTGAATATTAAGTAGCCATGCGGACCTGTCCAATGAATAAGGATGCTTCTTGAGTAATTTTATGCGCTTGGACATACAGTTCATTAAGCATCAGCCGAGGCGTGTACTTAAATTGTTATAGGCTTACACGCGTTACACACACACACAGGCGTCCACTACGTTCGCTCGTGGCACTTTTCACCCGTCACCCATGTTATCTGGTGTACTCGCAATACGCGTGTCTGTACGCCTATGTAGAATTGTACTTAACAGTCACGCGGGTCTTCATGTCACGTATTTGTGGCGTAGTTCACCCGTCACGCAGCCGTCACGTAGGCGTATGTGCAACAACGCGTGTACAGCGCCTGCGTGACGCCTACGTGACGCCTGTCTGTCCATTGAAAGTGAATGGAATTTACACGCGCACGTTAGACGTTTGATGTCATCGCATAGGCGCTGTACACGCGTTTTAGTATAGTGTGCTGGCATAAAATACCCCTCATACACACAGACACACACACACACACACTCACACTCACACAGACACACAAACACACACACACTCACACTCACACACGCACACTCACTCACACTCACTCACACTCACTCACACACACGCACACGCACACACACTATCGGTGGTATTTTATGCCAGCACACTATACTTAAACGCCTAAAACACGTCGCCTGTGCCAGCATAAAGTCTGATTAATAGGCGTGCTTACAGACACGCGTATTGGCGTTTTAGTATAGTGTGCTGGCATAAAATGCCCCTCATACACACGCTCACGCTCACGCACTCGCACACGCACACTCACACAAACACACACACACTCACCCTCACGCACTCGCACTCGCACAGACACACAAACACACACACACTCACCCTCACGCACTCGCACTCGCTCACGCACACGCTCACACACTCACACTCACACTCTCACAGTCTCACACTCACACACTCACACACTCACACACACTCACACACACACACACACACAGTTTATTAAAGCAGAGGTGCTGATCTCCTCTACACACTGTAAGGATGAAACAGGACATGTATGAAACGTTATATACTAATAAATATTTATCCTTTATTTAACCCATTGAAGCCTGGACAGCGGATACGTCGTTTTGTAGTATTTGTATAAGCTCTCAAATACTTTTTGAATTTCATTTCTATCTGCTACAGAGGCTGAAAAATCTATTATTTAGTAGAAGAGTTGACACTTCTGTTGGATTTCCAGAAAAACTTCAGATTTTAGGGGCTGATTTTAAAATCGCCCAGAGGTTTTACAGGAAGTTTTAGGCCTAAATGGGTTAACCAGGTAAAAAGTCTTGTTGAGATTAAAAGATCTCTTTTCCCAGAGAGCTCTAGAAGGCCAAGAAAGCAGCATAACAAGAGACAAGTTACAACATTTAAACACAGTTAACATAAACAATGAAATACAAATATACAGCCATCACAACATCAGTGACAGAGCCTCTAACAGAGACTAGATAAAGTCTGACTGCTTGATAAATTAAACTTCAAATACTTGGTTTTATTACAGTAACATGTCATTAATAAACCTTTATTCCAGATCTCTGCTGATATGTATTTTGACTGTGAACAGTGGTGAGTTTGACCTGGAGGCAGATCTCTAGATTTATTATAATAAAAAGTAGAGTATACGTGAAGTATAATAATTTAAAAAAGAGATGCTAAACACTTTGATTAAAGTGATGATGACACTTTGAAGATAATTCTGTATCTTTTCTGTATGCAAAACTAAATTAATATTAATATCCTAATATTTAAATTACTGGCTGTTATCGTTTAAAGTGAATCTAAATATCAGCATTCTTGTTTTGATCCGTTTGTTAAACACATGAGAGTAAACCTCTTTTTAATACATTCATTAAAATGATTTTTTTTAGGATTATTATCATTCTGGTTGTTGTTAAATTATAGATACGTTAAGAGATATATCTTATTACATTAACCACATGAAGAATTTCTTATTTACATTCTATATCAGATACATATTTACAAGTACATTTACTCAAGTACTGTACTTAAGTACAATTATGAGGTTCTTGTACTTTACTTGAGTATTTCCATTTAATGTAACTTTATACTTCTACTTCACTACATTAATCTGACAGCTTCAGTTACTTTACAGGTCCAGATTTAACATAAAAACATGAGACATTTAAAGCGATAACTCATGTTTATATAAATGCATCAATAATAATAATATAATAACATATATTTAGAAAATCTAAAACAATCTGAGTGGGTCCATTCTGCATAACGAGTACTTTTACTTTTGATACTTTAAGTACATTTTGATGCTGATACTTTTATACTTTTACTTCAGTAAAACCAAAATTTAACAAAGACGAGGTAAAATAACCCAAAAAATAAACAGAATTACCTTTAAAAAAGCCATAGAAGTTCCAAAAAATATGTAAAAAGACGCAACATTTTTTTTTTAAATTACAAAAATTACAAAAAATTAAAATGACCAAAAAATACACAAAATTACAATAAATACACAAAAAAATGACAAAATTTTCAAAAAAAGACACAAAATTACAAAAAAGATTTACAATTACCAAAAAAGCGACAACATTTAAAAAAAAACCCACAAAATTACCAAAATAAAAAAACACAAAAATAACAAAAATCAAATAATATATTTTGAATATATAAAACAATCATAGTGGGTCCATTCTGCATAACAAGTACTTTTACTTTTGATACTTTAAGTACATTTTGATGCTGATACTTTTGTACTTTTACTTCAGTAAGTTTTGAATGCAGTACTTTTACTGTAGTGGAGTCATGTCACAGTGTGTATTAGTACTTTTACTGCAGTAAAGGAGCTGAATACTTCCTCCTCCTCTGCTTATTGTTTGTTTTGGAGGATGACAGAAGCACCATGTCAACAGTTGTCTCTCTCATATTTCTTTTTAAATAAACAATACCTGGCAATGTGCAATATTTGTCCTTCGACATGCAATATATTTACTTTATATTTACACTGTATAGCATCATATCTGCTTTGGGAAATGAAAGACTGTGCACCTCACCTCCCTTTCTTTCCTGTGTTTATATTATATCATATATATGTTCTTTACATTTACTTGCATTTATAAAAACTCATCTTAAAACCTGTTTTTATTCCTTGGCTTTCAACCAGCATGAGACTCTGCTCTTGTTTTAGTGTTTTTATTTATTGTTTTTTAATTTATTTATTTTTAAAAAGCAAAGAAACTATTTATTTGAGTGTTTATTTCCTGTTTTATTTATTTTATTGTTTTTGTACAGCACTTTGATGCGGCTGTGGTTGTTTTTAAAGTGCTTTACAAATAAAGTTGAGTTGAGCCTATGTTAATATTGTATATTTTTATATTTTATAGATATGTTATTTATTGTCGCACTGCTTTTAGGAGTCAGCTTTTAAATCTCATTGTACATATGTACAGTGACAATAAAGGCTTTTTATTCTATTCAGTGGAGATATTAGTAATAAAGCTGCAATGTTTTACTGTCAATAATAATAATAATGATAAAAAATTAATAAAGTATCTTCCTCCTCCAGCAGCAGTTACAATAATGTAATAATAATAATAATAATGATAATGATAATAACAGCAGGTATCAGAGTGTTTACTGCCTGTCACAGGCTGGTGTTACGCTTTAACTGGTCACCGAGTTATCTAGTGACCCTCCGCCAAGTTAACTTGTGGTTTAAAATAATCTTTTTATGTAGACTTTTATAAATGCTCCACAGATAACATTTACTTCCTAATAAACCACCTAGATAGAGAACTCAGCCTCTTATTGTCTAATTGTTTCTATCTGCGGCTCTTCCGGTCACCAGATAATCCGGTCCCCGGCTGGACCGGAACACCAGCTAGCTCCCACCGAGCCCTGCTTACCGTCAGCTCTCCGGTGTGGCGGGAGGAGCCTCGGACAGTCTGAGGAGGTGAAAGGCCTCCTGGTTCCCTTCAGCTGAATCTATGAAAGCTGTGAAATATTAAATGCTTCCCGTGTTTACTGTCGGACTCCTTCTGTGTCCCGGAGACGCAACCGGACAGTTTACTTCCTGGATTGGAGAGCGACGTACGTCCCTCCACGCTGGCAGAGGACACGTCACCTTACGTCACCTTACGTCACCTTACGTCACGCTCTGCCTGGTCAGTCACGTTGTGAGGATGGCGGATATATTTAAAAATGTTTATATTTTTAACCCCTTAACGCCTGAATTTATATAGCTGTATATAAAAAAAATGTTTTATGTGTGTTTTTGCCTTTAAGTAGATGGTAAATAATGTTGAGATTATTAATTTCACTTTTGCACAAAAAATAAATAGAAATTTTGGTATGTTGCAAATTTACGACAACAGGCATAATGGTCAATAATAGGATAACAATAACACAGTAATATAGATAGATAGATAGATAGATAGATAGATAGATAGATAGATAGATAGATAGATAGATAGATAGATAGACTTTATTTATCCCAAGCTAGGAAATAACAGTGTAGCAGCAGCATTACACACAGAGACAATAACAACACAATTAAGTAAAAAGAACAACCTAGGCATACTTCAAGCAATAAAATATGAAAATACAATAAAAATACAATAAAATATAAAGTGTCTAAAGAAGGAGTATGTATTAAGGAGTAGAATAGAATTCCAGTGCAGAATAAATATGAATATACAGTATAAAAATGTTGGTGCTATGAAACAAATAAGGTGTAATGAACAGTGTGCATAAAAACACATAAAGTGCATAGACAGTATGTAATGAACCAGGTTATTATTTGTTATTGTACAGTGTGATGGCATGTGGAAGGAAAGATTTTTTATATCTGTCCCTATGACAGTGGAGCTGGAGCAGCCTGTAGAGAAGGTGCTCCGCTAAAAAACAATGTTTTATTTATTCACCCTCGTTTATTTATATAAACCTGCAACGGCATTGGGGGAATGAGGCGCTGTCTCGGCTGGTTGACTGAGTCAAACGGTTTGTCGCATATTTGCGACAGCAGGCGTTAAGGGGTTAAATTTAACCCTTTGATGCACAACATGGGTCAAAAATGACCCGCATTCATTTCCCATGTTATTTATTGCTTGCTGTGTGTTTCTGTGCTCTAGCTGTTGATATCAACTTATTTTATGATTGAATATTCTAAATATTCTTTAAATACCTTGTTTTTGATAACAACAGATCATTATTTTCATTTTGCTTCTCATAATTTATGAAGAAAAAAAGTCTTTGTATTATTACATAGCTAACTACTTGTTACTACTTGGCTAAGTAGCTTGCTAAGCTAACTACTTAGCCAAGAAGTTAGCTAAGTAGCTAGCTTAACAAGCTACTTAGCTAAAAAAATGGATATGGCTCATTTTTCAACCATGTTGTGTATTAGAAGAGTAGTGACAGAAAAAGGGATTTTATTCAAAAATGAATAAAGGAAAACATAAAAATAGGATGTATGATGATCAAAAACAAACTAATTGAGGAAAACCTGGAATACTGAATGATGAATTATTGCAACGATATAGAACATAAAAACTCTGTCGGGTCACTTTAGACCCATGTTGTGCATCAAAGGGTTAATGTTTTTTAATTTACTTAATGTTTTATTTAATTTATTTACAGTAAAAAATGGAATATAATGGTAATGTAGTATACTGTATATTGTTAAATGTCTTTTTCTATTACATTGTTTATTTTTTGTCTTCATCTAAAGGGGAAATAATTTTGTGGTGGGCTGCAACAGAGAAATTTCCCCGTTTTGGGATTAATAAAGTTGAATCTGAATGTTAAACGTGAAATCAACAGTGCTAATATCTTTTTACCGTAATATTTAAAAAAGTTGCACCGTATTTATTACGGTAAAGTTCCAGCAACCACAGCTGCTGTTTTGTTTACCGTAAAAACAACAGTTTTAAAGTGCGATACAAGGTTCGGTTTTCCAATAATATTCTAATAGTTTCCAGAGAATATCAGTGTTCAGTGTGTATGTGCTGGATGGTGTGGATCCTTATGAACAGTCAGTGTTTTATGGAGTTGCAGACGTTGTTGTGGTCAGTATATAATGTACATATACTTACTTCCTACGAGCTCTGCACTAGTACAGAAAGACGTTTAAAATGTGGCTGCTTAACAAAGGTGATGGAGATTAGATTACCTGTTTGACTTCTGAGACACGGCCGTTTGGTTTCCATCAGGCTGGATAACTTTCTCATGAAGGAGGCTTGGATAAAACTTTTCCATCACGTTTTAAACATCTGCATTAAGGTTTTAAACATGATGTTAATGCTGTAAAATGGTTAAGTTTAGGCACCAAAACCACTTCCTTAAGGGGAGAAAAAGCCAGTGTTGGGCTTACTGGGGATTTCCACCGGACGCGTTACTGCAGCAGCACGTCAGCTTAGCCGGCCGGCCGTATACACGCGAGATAACGAGATCACGCCATAATCCTGACCATACGGGAGACCGCAAGCTCCCGTGATAAACTCTAAACTCTATTTATACAGTCTATGGATAAACTGTGTGTATGAAGTAAACAACAACAACGACAACCAACAGCTTACTTTGCTTCTCTGAGGTGAAAGATATGTTGATCTGACCATCTATCCTTATAAAAACAATATGTTATGTCATAAATGATTGTATGATGTTCCACTTCAACAATTAGTCTCTTGTCTTCGGTGTCGCCGATCCTCTGAGACCCTTTGATTGATTGATTGATTGATTGATTGATTGCTGATCTGGTGCCCTGGTCATAACATAACGTTGATGTGAAGTAGTTTTAGGCTGCATGAACTGCGTATTGTGTTTTATTTTGAAAGGGGCGGAAGTGTTTTACGCTGAATCTGAGTCGGACTTCCTGTCTGGTGCGATCTGCTCTGTTGAGATTCACGCGAGTTGGCAGCGTCTCGCGGAGAAATAGAAGTCCTAGCTAATGCTCGCGGAGAGACGCTGACGCGACGCTGCAGTAACGTTACGCTACGCGCCCGGTGGAAACGCTCTCATTGATTAGAGTGTTACCTATTTGCAACGTCATACGCGACGCTGACGTTACGCTGCAGTAACGCGTCCGGTGGAAATCAGGCTTTACAGAAACACTCCCAGATATAGGGTCTCAAACTGGCGGCCCGCGGGCCAATTGTGGCCCTCATGACGATATTTTGTGGCCCCCACCTTGATATGAAAGTTTAATGTGAGTTTTATATGAATTTTATATGTTAAATCTTGACCTGTAAAGTAACTAAAGCTGTCAGATAAATGTAGTGAAGTAAAAAGTTCAACATTTGTCTCTAAATGTAGTGAAGTAGAAGTATAAAGTGACATTTATATGACCGTGTTGTGTGTGGAAGGTCCCTTTAATTACTTTTTTGGGTTTTGTTTTTTTGTCATTTTGTGTCTTTTTAAAGTAATTTAGTGTTTTTCAGCCATTTGGTGTCTTTTTTGGTCATTTTATGTCTTTTTTTTTGTAATTTAGTGTCTTCTTTTGGTCATTTTGTGTCTTTTTTTGTAATTTTGTGTCTTTTTTGGTCATTTTGTGTCTTTTTTTAAGTAATTTAGTTTTTTTCTGTAATTTTGTGTCTTTTTTGGTCAATTTGTGTCTTTTTGGGTCATTTTATGTCTTTTATGGGTCATTTTGTGTCTTTTTTGTAATTTGGTGTCTTTTTTGGTCATTTTGTGTCTTTTTTTAAGTAATTTAGTTTTTTTCTGTAATTTTGTGTCTTTTTTGGTCAATTTGTGTCTTTTATGTAATTTTGTGTCTTTGTTTGATCATTTTGATACTGCCTCCAGCGGCCTCCAGGTAATTTGAGTTTGAGACCCCTGTATTATTGTAAACAGGACACAAACACCTGACCAGGTTAAAAGACCACCTAACACAGGTGACTCTACATCACGTTGCATCATGGGAAACTGACGCATTCCAGTGTATTACTTTACCTCAGAAATCATATCAACCATTCACAAGGTACACTGTATATCTTATATTCAAAGAAGTAGACAAATAAATGATACAGTGTGTGTGTAGTAAGGAAATACTCTGATCACATGACTCCAGATGAAAACAGAGCAATCATAAATTAGACGTGTGAAATCTATAAAAATGCAATGTGGACAATTTTGACTTGAACATATATTTATTTTCATTTCCTTGATAACATTCTTCACAGATACAGCTCCCCTCACTCATACATCTGTTACACATCAAAAGCATTGTTGTTCAGTATCAAAGTTATAATGTAATTATTATCATTATTATCAATATTATCATTGTGTTCTTCCATTGAACAGACCAGTTCAGATCCATCCATCACTCATCGCTCTACAAATACCTTCATACTTTCATGTACAGAATCATCTCAATAAATTAGAATATGATGAAAAAGTCCATTTCCAGAAGTTCAAGTCAAGCAGCCTCAACCAAGTATGGAATCATATCGATCAATTTGTACCATTTCCTTCAGTTGTTTCTTATGACTCACATAATCAGACAATCAGCAGCTCATATATGCATTTATCTCTATATTTTTCTCTTTAATTTCTAGCTAACGGTGTCAAACTCCTGCTGCAGCTGAAAATAGAGCATAGCTGGGGATTTATAATCTGCATAAAAATATTTTATACATCTGTTCCTTTACAAAACCTACGTTTTTTTGTAGATAGTTTTTGTGTGAACTGAGGAAAAACAACAACATTACAGATAGTGTTGTAGTCACTAAAGACTATGAAATGTAATTATGAAAATAGTTTTTATGTACAGTCGGAAAATTATATTTGTAGGCTGTACATAAATAATTTCTACATTCCAAGCAATTAACAGCAACAAATATTTATTTATTATAGACAGCTCATTGTGAGACATACTTTACTATGTCATATTCATTTAAACATGCATCCAAAGCTGCACCAATCAATAACTTTTATTGTGTTTTTGTTTGTTGTTGACGAGGATTATGGATGAACTGCTGGCTACTGAAACACAAATTAAAATAGGTGTTAGCGACTGGATCGATCCGGAGACCAGCACGGACATTATTCTTAACGAGCCGCGGGGGTCGGAGGCTCTTCTTAACGAGCCGCGGGGGCCGGAGGCTCTTCTTAACGAGCCGCGGGGGCCGGAGGCTCTTCTTAACGAGCCGCGGGGGCCGGAGGCTCTTCTTAACGAGCCGCGGGGGTCGGAGGCTCTTCTTAACGAGCCGCGGGGGCCGGAGGCTCTTCTTAACGAGCCGCGGGGGTTGGAGGCTATTCTCAACGAGCCGCGGGGGCCGGAGGCTCTTCTTAACAAGCCGCGGGGGTCGGAGGCTCTTCTTAACGAGCCGCGGGGGCCGGAGGCTCTTCTTAACGAGCCGCGGGGGCCGGAGGCTCTTCTTAACGAGCCGCGGGGGTTGGAGGCTATTCTCAACAAGCCGCGGGGGCCGGAGGCTCTTCTTAACGAGCCTGACACTTTCCCGGTGGACACTTTTCCCCCTAAAGGAAACACGGCTAAAATGTCTGTTTTTGTTTACAGATTGTTGAAAAAATAAACTGCCCCAAGTGGCAAAAATGGATTAGTGCAGCTTTAAATATGACATGTCTAAATAAAGTTCAATGAGGATGTTGCAGTAGATGAAAACAGCTGCATGCTGTTGACACATCAGAACATTTAGAGCCCTCTTATTTATTCAATGTCAAAAAATAAATTCCATTACTGAGGCTTGTAAAGTGCTCATGCACATTCAACTGACATAATGATGTTTTTTTGTTATTATTATTATCCCTTTGATACACAACATGGGTCTAAAGTGACCTGATATGTATGAGTTTTTATGTTCTATATATCTTTGCAATAAATTATTTTCATCATTCAGTATTCCAGGTTTTCCTCAATTAGTTTGTTTTTGATCATCATACATCCTAATTTTATGTTTTCCTTTATTTATTTTTTAATAAAATCCCTTTTTATGTCACTACTCTTCTAATGCACAACATGGGTCAAAAATGACCCATATCCATTTAGCTAAGTAGCATGTTAAGCTAACTACTTAGCTAACTTCTTTGCTTGTAATTTTAGCTAAGTAGCTTGCTATGCTAACTACTTAGCTATCTTCTTGGCTAATAATTTTAGCTAAGTAGCTTGCTAAGCTAACTACTGAGCTAACTTCTTGGCTAAGTAGTTAGCAAGCTACTTAGCCAATTAGTTAGCTAACACAAAAACGTTTTTTCTTCATAAAGTATGAGAGGCAAAATGGAAATAATGATCTGTTGTTATCAAAAACAAGATATTTAAAGAATACTTGGAATATTCAATCATAAAATAAGCTGATATAAAAAAAAATAGAGCACAGAAACACACAGCAGCATTAAATAACAGTATTATATTAAATAACAGTATTATATTAAATAACATGGGAATGAATGAGGGTCATTTTAGAGCATGTTGTACATTAGAAGGGTTAAAACAAAACGGCTTGATTTGTGTGTTTTGGGTTGAAAGTAGCTCAAACAGTCCTCACACACACTAAAAGGCTTGGAAACATGCACTCATGCTCTATAAATATTGTCTGTAATACTTGCAAGGCCTCAGTGGCAGCAAGCGTTCATCATTCAAGTACATTTGTAAAGAAGGAACTAAAAGTCTTCAGCATTCATTAGCATAGTAACATGGAGGATCACCCTCCCACTGCATGCTGCCGCTTCAAACCAACAAACTACTGCAGAACATTCGTATGCGCTTCATATTCACCTAAATATAAAAAGAAAAAAAAACATGCACAGATACACATATTCCATATACATAAATATCTCTTATTCTGACTCTTGCAGATAGTTTTTTTGGCTGAAGACTGATGCTCCACAGCAGGAACAAGGTATAGAAAATAGTTATATGCTTTATGAAAATACATTAAGTCAGAAATTCAGAATGTTTGGAGTATTTGGGATTAGGCTAATTAGCCCTCAACACTTTTTCAAAATTCCACTTTTCACTGATTTAGGTTGAAGTGATAAAATACTCTAAAGGAGTGAGCAACATCTTTCTCGTTTTATGTTTTTAATAAGAGTGATAACAGGGAAAACAAACATGTTCTGCCATCTACAACCTCATCTCGTAACTGAACAGTGAGCTAGAGCTTCAACAGCTGGTTTCACCGTGGTCTCGTGACAGAACCAAACTAAAAATTGCTTAAAAAAAAAAAAAGGTTTGACTTTTTTATTTTGACTGTCAAAATAAAAAAAATCCAAATGCACTTGAAGTAAATAGACTTGGAGTAGATGCATGTCCTATAATGGTTTCAGAAAGGACAAACATTGATATGATCTACCTGCAAACTGCAAAAAGATCTAAAAACCAGATCAAACAGTAAATCTAAAGGTCTAAAACCAGATCAAACAGTAAATCTGAGGGAAATGATCTAGCTGCATGGACAGATAATTTACCTTGACAAGATTTATTAAATTAAGATTATTAAATCTAGAAATAAGCATGTTGAACACTTACAATAATAAATTAACTCTTAAAACAAGATAAATGATCTAACACTTCTAAATCTAAAGTTTTTTTTTATCTTGGTAAGAACCAAATAATCATCAGGTCACTCTGCTCGGGCCAGTTCATCACTGCTGGCAGCTTTACTTTATCTCTTTTGTACATTTTTTTGTCTTTTTTGGTCATTTTGTGACCAAAAAAAGACACAAAAAAGACATAAAAAAGAAAAAAAAGACCAAAAAAAGACACAAAAAAGATACAAAAAAGACACAAAAAGACGTACAATGACCAAAAAAGAAACAAAAGACGTAAATTGACCAAAAAGAAATAAAAAGACAAAAAAAAAAACACCACAAAGCTGTAAAATCACCAAAAAAGACACAAAACGTTTTTTTTTTATCTTGGTAAGAACCAAATAATCATCAGGTCACTCTGCTCGGGCCAGTTCATCACTGCTGGCAGCTTTACTTTATCTGGTTTGAAGAGTTAATTTATTATTTTAAGTGTTCATCATGCTTATTTCTAGATTTAATAATCTTAATTTAATAAATCTGTCCATGCAACAAGATTATTTCCCTCAGATTTACTGTTTGATCTGTTTTTAGACTAAACACCTTTTTATCAGTTTGCAGGTAGATCATATCAATGTTTGTCCGTTCTGTCTGTAGTATGATGGTTTCAGAAAGGACAAACATTATATGATCTACCTGTAAACTAGCCACAAGCTACAGAAGCCTGAACCTCCTCAACAGGAGGTGCAGCATCAGCAGAACGACTCCTTCCATCTCTCTCCTCGTCATCTGACGATCTTCATCATTTCTTCTCTTCTTCTGAAGCCTTTGGCCTCTCTGTCCTTCATCCATCCATCCTCCTCTTTGTGTCAGTAGTAGCCCACCCCGAGGATCTTCTT
The DNA here is from genome assembly GCF_030273125.1 of Centropristis striata. NCBI lineage: Eukaryota > Metazoa > Chordata > Actinopteri > Perciformes > Serranidae > Centropristis > Centropristis striata. Next base: position 37,860,766 of record NC_081529.1, read on the forward strand.
CATGTGTTCGTAGACCACGTATGAGATGCTGACGGCTGGGATGACTTTCAGGAAGTTGGGGGTGATTCCTCGGTACAGACCCAGGACTCCTTCATGGGAGATGATGTATTTAAACTGGCCCAGCATGGTCAGCTTGGGCTGGCCCTCAGTCACAGCTGACAACACAGGAACCATTGGGTTAGTGCTGGATCACTGGTAGGATCCTTCCTTGGTAGGATCCTTCCTTTGTGGGATCCTCCCTTGGTAGGATCCTCCCTTTGTGGGATCCTCCCTTGGTAGAATCCTTCCTTGGTAGGATCCTTCCTTGGTAGGATCCTCCCTTGGTAGGATCCTTCCTTGGTAGGATCCTCCCTTTGTGGGATCCTCCCTTGGTAGGATCCTCCCTTTGTGGGATCCTCCCTTGGTAGAATCCTTCCTTGGTAGGATCCTTCCTTGGTAGGATCCTTCCTTGGTAGGATCCTTCCTTGGTAGGATCCTCCCTTTGTGGGATCCTCCCTTGGTAGGATCCTTCCTTGGTAGGATCCTCCCTTTGTGGGATCCTCCCTTGGTAGGATCCTTCCTTGGTAGGATCCTCCCTTGGTAGGATCCTTCCTTGGTAGGATCCTTCCTTGGTGGGATCCTTCCTTGGTAGGATCCTTCCTTTGTGGGATCCTCCCTTGGTAGGATCCTTCCTTTGTGGGATCCTCCCTTGGTAGGATCCTTCCTTGGTAGGATTCTTCCTTTGTGGGATCCTTCCTTGGTAGGATCCTTCCTTGGTGGGATCCTCCCTTGGTGGGATCCTTCCTTGGTGGGATCCTACCAAGGGAGGATCCTTCCTTGGTAGGATTCTTCCTTTGTGGGATCCTTCCTTGGTAGGATCCTTCCTTGGTAGGATCCTCCCTTTGTGGGATCCTCCCTTGGTAGGATCCTTCCTTGGTAGGATCCTCCCTTGGTAGGATCCTTCCTTGGTAGGATCCTTCCTTGGTGGGATCCTTCCTTGGTAGGATCCTTCCTTTGTGGGATCCTCCCTTGGTAGGATCCTTCCTTTGTGGGATCCTCCCTTGGTAGGATCCTTCCTTGGTAGGATTCTTCCTTTGTGGGATCCTTCCTTGGTAGGATCCTTCCTTGGTGGGATCCTCCCTTGGTGGGATCCTTCCTTGGTGGGATCCTACCAAGGGAGGATCCTTCCTTGGTAGGATTCTTCCTTTGTGGGATCCTTCCTTGGTAGGATCCTTCCTTGGTAGGATCCTCCCTTGGTAGGATCCTTCCTTGGTGGGATCCTTCCTTGGTAGGATCCTTCCTTGGTAGGATCCTTCCTTGGTAGGATCCTTCCTTGGTGGGATCCTTCCTTGGTAGGATCCTTCCTTTGTGGGATCCTCCCTTGGTAGGATCCTTACTTGGTAGGATCCTTCCTTTGTGGGATCCTCCCTTGGTAGGATTCTTCCTTGGTGGGATCCTCCCTTGGTGGGATCCTTCCTTGGTAGGATCCTTCCTTGGTGGGATCCTTCCTTGGTGGGATCCTACCAAGGGAGGATCCTTCCTTGGTAGGATCCTACCAAGGAAGGATCCTACCAAGGAAGGATCCTCCCTTGGTGGCATGTATGACAAACAACGCATGTACGCATGCTCTACAGCAGGGGTCTCAAACTCTAATGACCTGGGGGCCACTGGAGGCAGTATCAACATGACCAAAAAAAGACACAAAATTACAAAATAGACAAAATGACAGAAAATAAACTAAATTGCTTAAAAAAGAAACAAAATGACCAAAAAAAGACAGAATTACAAAAAAGCACAAAATGACAAAGAAAGACACAAAATTACAAAAAAGAGACAAAATTATTATTTTTTTAAAAACACAAAATTACAAAAAAAAGTAATTAAAGGGACCTTCCACACACAACACGGTAAAGTGCCATTCATATAAAACTCACATTAAACTTTCATATCAAGGTGGGGGCCACCAAATATCGTCACGAGGGCCACAATTGGCCCGCGGGCCGCCAGTTTGAGACCCCTGCTCTACATGCTCCGCCCCCCAACAGCCCGTTCTGGCGTACGAAACCCGAACAAAAACATCCAAGAAACCTGGCCAGTAGCCGGTCACATTAGTTATTATCAGTGTTGAACTAAAAGGATCCATGCTAACCGTCTGAAACGACACATATCGCCCCCCAGTGGTGAGGAGGAGGACACGTTCACGTCAGTTACTAGAGTTTATCAGTTGCATGTGAACCGGGACAAGGACAGAAGTCCTATTAGACGCCAATATGGATTTTTAAGTATAGCTGGATTAAACCTTGCATGTAAGCGCTCTGAGAGGACTCTGTCCTCTGGAGGATCCTGGTCTGATCCTTCAGATTCAGCCGTCTGAGGATCCCTCCTGGACTTTAGGATCCAGCCTGTATATGAACACACTGGTAGAATATCTCACCTTGTGCCTGCATCCTGGTCCTGATGAGAGCGAGGGGGTAAGAGGCCAGCTGGCCACAGGTACTGGACACGGTCCCACAGCCCAGCAGGACCAGGACTCCAGGATCGGCTGTGTTCACGCAGTACCTCTGGAGCCAGGCGTTCTTCAGGGTCTGGAGGGGGACAAAACATGGGGTAAACCAGGGGTCTCAAACTGGCGGCCCGCGGGCCAATTGTGGCCACCTTGATATGAAAGTTTAATGTGAGTTTTATATGAATTTTACATGTTAAATCTCTTCCTGTAAAGTAACTGAAGCTGTCAGATAAATGTAGTGGAGTAAAAAGTTCAATATTTGTCTCTAAATGTAGTGAAGTAGAAGTAAAACATTTTTATTTTTTTTTGTGTATTTTTTGTAATTTTGTGTCTTTTTTGGTCATTTTAATTATTTTTTTTAATTTTTGTAATTTTTTTTAAATGCTGTCTTTTTACATATTTTTTGGAACTTCTATGGCTTTTTTTAAGGTAATTTTTAAAAATCTTTTGGTTATTTTACCTCGTCTTTGGTAATTTTTGGTAAATTTTGGTTTTACTGAAGTAAAAGTACAAAAGTATCAGCATCAAACTGTACTTAAAGTATCAAAAGTAAAAGTACTTGTTATGCAGAATGGACCCACTCAGATTGTTTTAGATATTCTAAATATATGTTATTATATTATTATTATTGATGCATTTATATAAACATGAGTTATCGCTTTAAATGTCTCATGTTTTTATGTTAAATCTCGACCTGTAAAGTAACTGAAGCTGTCAGATTAATGTAGTGAAGTAAAAAGTTCAATATTTGTCTCTAAATGTAGTGAAGCAGAAGTAAAAATTTTGTATTTTTTTTTGTGTATTTTTTGTAATTTTGTGTATTTTTTGGTCATTTTAATAATTTCTTGTAATTTTTTTAAAATGTTGTCTTTTTACATATTTTTTGGAACTTCTATGGCTTTTTTAAGGTAATTTTTTAAAATATTTTGTTTTTTTTACCTCGTCTTTGGTAATTTTTGGTAAATTTTGGTTTTACTGAAGTAAAAGTACAAAAGTATCAGCATCAAAATGTACTTAAAGTATCAAAAGTAAAAGTACTCGTTATGCAGAATGGACCCACTCAGATTGTTTTAGATATTCTAAATATATGTTATTATATTATTATTATTGATGCATTCATATAAACATGAGTTATCGCTTTAAATGTCTCATGTTTTTATGTTAAATCTGGACCTGTAAAGTAACTGAAGCTGTCAGATTAATGTAGTGAAGTAGAAGTAGAAAGTTACATTAAATGGAAATACTCAAGTAAAGTAAGAGAACCTCATAATTGTACTTAAGTCCAGTACTTGAGTAAATGTACTTAGTTACATTCCACCACTGCTTGGTATTTTTTCAACAAACCAGAAGACTTTTGATAGTTCTTGTTCTAGTTTCCCCAACAGCTCATTGCTAGTGTAAAAGCAGACTGGCCTCGTAGACGGCCAGGTCGATGCCGGCGTAGGGGATGATGCCCAGCGTGTTGGGCAGGTAGCCTCGGTAGAAAGCTCTCACTCCCTCCGTCATCACGATCTGTCTGGCACAATCTGCCATACCGGAGTACTGTCCCGTCTTCCTTAATGTCAGACGAGTCTTCAGCACCTGGACAACAGACAGGAACTAGAGATTATTAATGACATCATGAGGACATTCTCCATCTATTAATGTTCTGCTTCTCATCCCCATGTTTGCTCTTCATCTGAGGTGGAAAATAGAAAGTCATTGACTTCAGATCAGACATAGATCTCACCATTGTGGGACAGATTGTCTACACCAATAAATGTTCACTTCCCAAACAGAAGGTTTCTATAAGCCACAAGGAGCCACTGGTCAAAGGGAGACAGCACAGTGCAGTTCAAGCCCTTTACAAGTCAGAACTAGCCTGGTGTACCCAGACTGCCTTGTGCGCTCAAATTTAATTTCGAACCTCCATCCAGTCTGGAAACCAGGGAGGTTTCTTAGCCCTGTTTTAGGATCCAATCACAGAGCGGGGAGGGACGGTGAGACGATGACGCGTACTACTGGACAGACGGAAGCTTGTAGTTTTCTTACGGATCCAACATGGCTGCTGCAGACGCGAAACTCTCTTTAGCTGTAGATGGTGTTTTAAATAGTTTAGAGCCAAAGTTGAAAGGCGAAAGGTCTCTGGGGGCTCCGCTGTCCCCCGGCTCGGAGCCAGATCACCGGCGGTGATCTGGCTCCGAAATTAAAACTAAAACTAATGAAAAATCCAGAACTAGTACTTTGATACTTGTGTAAATTTCTACCTAGCGTCTGTGTTTGGAGACAGAACAGGTGAACAGAGTTAGCTGGCTAGTTGAGAGCCAGCCTGCTGCCTTCTTACTGAGGACACCTGAACTTCAGGTGAGCTGATTAATAAGTTGCTATAAGTCATCTTTGTTCTGACTTAGCCTGGCTAACACCAGACTATTCTCAAATGAGGTCTAGTCTGGCAACGAGCAATGGATTTCTCCGTAGAGGAGGTGTGGTTTACGATCCTCCAGAGCCGTTTATTGGGCGCTTAGAATGTCTATCAATGTCTAGAATGTCTTCGGAGCCAGATCACCGGCGGTGATCTGGCTCCGAGCCGGGGGACAGCGGAGCCCCCAGAGACCCCCAGCAGCTTGTTTATTGCCCATAAAATCAGTGGATGTGTGGCTGAATGACATGAGGGGGAATAAAGCGTGAAAATAAATAATCTTGCAGAAAGCGAGAACTGGAGAAGCAAAGCAGCAGCAACACTCTCTCACAGACACACACACAACAAACATCCATCTCTGTTGCTCTACTACGTCATCTGGTATAACTGATCTGATTGGCTAAGAGCTACCTACAGACGCTTTGATAGACATTCTAAGCGCCCAATAAACGGCTCTGGAGGATCGTAAACCACACCTCCTCTACGGAGAAATACATTGCTTGTTGCCAGACTAGACCTCATTTGAGAATAGTCTGGTGTTAGCCAGGCTAAGTCAGAACAAAGATGACTTATAGCAACTTATTAACCAGCTCACCTGAAGTTCAGGTGTCCTCAGTAAGAAGCTAACTCTCAACTAGCCAGCTAACTCTGTTCACCTGTTCTGTCTCCAAACACAGACGCTAGGTAGAAATTTACACAAGTACCAAAGTACTAGTTCTGGATTTTTCATTAGTTTTAGTTTTAATTTCGTTGTGATTTTTTCTTTTCAAATCCAGTTAGTTTTAATGAGTTTTTAGAGTGAGTTTGCTAGTTTTAATTAGTTTTTATTTTTTGTAAAACGCTTAGTTTTAGTGTTATTTTTTATTAGTTATATTTTTTTTTGTAATGGGGTATTTGTTGGGTCCAGATTCAATAAGGTCACAATAAATGTTTCCTTTATTTCCTTTGTCTGATCCATCTCAGCCCCAATAAGGTTATTAAGTCATAAAACCAGATAGATGAAATAGATTTCATATCAACCAAAAAGGTTTACGGATGAAAAAAGTTGACAAAGACAAAAACGAAGGACATTTTCACTATAATTTTAGTTAGTTTTAGTTAGTTTTGGAACCACAAAATACAGTTTTGTTAGTTTTCATTAACTATAATAACCTTGACCCTAACCCTCGAGAAAATAAATATCATATCAATCTTATGTCATAATCTTATTTCTTTCTTTTTATCTTCTGTACAGCACTTTGTGATTTGATCTGTGAAAAGTGCTATATCAATAAACTTTAATACTTACTAAATGAACAATGAAAATGAGAACTGGTCTGTCTCCCATGGTGCTGAGTTGTGTGACATTGCTCTTGATAAAGAAGCCCGTCTGCCTCACAACTTGATTTGCATTGATTTAAAACTTGTTAATCTGCACTAACAGTGGCAAGAAACTCACAAATGATGTTCCTGTGAAGCTTCCAGAGAGTTCAGACTGACCTCCATGGGGTAGATGATGGTCTGGGCTGTAGCTCCTGCCAGAGAACCAGCGATGAACCTCTCTTGGACCCGCAGACCGCCTCCCTCTTTACTCCCTCGGATCAGCCACTTGATCTGGAGGAACAACAGGCCCAGGAGGAGGGTCAGGCATGAGTCATGAAGAAGAAGTTGGAGGACCAGAAGAGTGATGCAGCAGGACAGACGGTAGTGATAAAGGTATAGTCACACAGGATTTGAACACCCTGACGTGAGATATATTCACTATCGGAGACAGAATAACCGTCAGTAACCTAAATAACAATCATTTATATTGATGTAAAAGAAGCAACCACTAATCTATCTGCTAACAATAACCTGGTACTATTCAAAGAGCTTTCTGGTGGTTGTGGCCAGTGGGTGTTTAGGGGGAGATAGCAGGTCAAGGATAAATGCCTCATAGAAGAGGTTGACATCATCTGGTGGTGGTGAACCTGAAGATTAATCTAAGATGAAGCTCAGCACTGTGTGTTGAGTTGTTCTGGTCAAAAACACCTAATAAGAATGACTTAATGGAACAATTATTTATTTATTGAAGCTTATTATGGTGAATAAAGGGTTAATAACATTAGTTTATGGTTTCTAAAGTCCAGGTTCAACTGGCTCCCACAAGTTGATGCAGCAGTTTTTGGGTTGATACCATTTGTTGCACACATTTGGTGCTGAATAATGTAATTTCATTCATATGTAGAATGGATAAAATGGTGATAAAAACCCTCCAGAATATCACATCAACATAAAAAGACCTTTGGAACAACAGAGAAGAATCCATGCTGAGATTTGGCTTCAAAAACTTTGGTCATTTAGGAGATTTCTGTATTTTCAGCGATTGGATGAGGAGCACTTCTGTTCCACAAACTGCTGAGAAGAAACCCTCTTATTGTGGTCCTGGAGGTCCCAGCAGCTCATTTTATACTCTGAGCTCCAGATAGCCGATATTCACATACAGTAGGCGGCACTACATGAGAAACATGTTGTTTTTGCATTAAACTGCATGTTATCAGCATAAAGTAAACATGTATGTAAAGAGGACAGCCTGTTTCATTCAGACAGCATGATGTCAGAGGTCACATGACCGCTTTAAACATCGCCACAATAGCCTAACTTTGCAGCGTTTCTTCAACAACTTCCCGACATGCTTGGGCTCTACAGATTCCTTAGAGCTCCTAGTTTCATATGACATCATTATATTTAGTACACTCTATTGTGTACTATACAATCTCCTGAACAGTAACAATATTAATCCAATCAGACAGATTTCCACTGACTAACTGGAGGCACTGACCTGTTCATAGGCCATAAACTTGATGGCAGATTCAGGAGCGATCTTGAGGACGTTGATGCCGTTTCCCCTCCAGAGAGAGACGAGGCCTCCTTCATGGATCATCCCCCTCAACCCAGACCACAGGTTCATCCCCCGAGACGAGGAGCCATGGACCTGCACACACACACAACACATTACAACCAGTTGCAGGGACTCCAGAAAAATGGGGAAACAGAATAGATTTTAAGATTCTGTTACTGGTTTATGAATCTCTTCATGGTCTTAGTCCAGCCTGTTTATCTGGTTTACTTTATCCTGTAAACCCTGGGGGACCCTCAGGTCTTCTGGAGGACCCTCAGGTCTCCTGGAGGACCCTCAGGTCTTCTGGAGGACCCACAGGTCTCCTGGAGGACCCTCAGGTCTTCTGGAGGACCCTCAGGTCTCCTGGAGGACCCTCAGGTCTTCTGGGGGACCCTCAGGTCTTCTGGGGGACCCTCAGGTCTTCTGGAGGACCCTCAGGTCTCCTGGAGGACCCTCAGGTCTTCTGGGGGACCCTCAGGTCTCCTGGAGGACCCTCAGGTCTCCTGGAGGACCCTCAGGTCTTCTGGAGGACCCTCAGGTCTCCTGGAGGACCCTCAGGTCTTCTGGGGGACCCTCAGGGGGACCTGAGGCCCTCAGAGACGCTCAGGTCTTTGAGAGCAGACTGAAGACTTTTCTTTTTAATTTGGCTTTTACTGGAACCATTTTTAAAATATTTCTCTGCTCATGCATCTTAGTGTTACAACATCTTCTCTTTTAGTTATTTGCTACTACTTTTTAATTATTTATTTATTATTTTCATTTTTTTATCGAGCTTTTTTACTTTTTATTGTTATTATTATTTACTTTAGTTTTTTATTTGTATTTTGTTTTATCTTACCTTACTTTATTTGTATCTATTTCATCTAATTCATTTCTAAGCTGCCAATAGTTTAAACAAGACAAAACAGGGAATTCAAAACTAGACACAAGAAATAAAACACAACAAAGAAAGAGCAATGCGGTTCCAGAAAATAATAAAATCATATTTTTAAATATTTTGTCGATAGAAAGTTGAATCAGTGTGCTGACATTTATTTATATCTCCAACAGGAAGAACAGCATTGTAATTCATTTGGATCTCATTCCCACCTGATGAATGTCACTCTCTGTTTGCTCTTTACCTCCTGAGAAAAAATTATTATAATTATCTTTTATCTGTTAAATGCTGCTGTTTCTTCACCAGCTCATCTGTTTACTGTCTGTGGCTGTTTGCTGTTTGTTTATATATATATATATATATATATATATATATATATATATATATATATATATATATATATATATATATATATATATACAGTGAGTCTAAACCAGATATCCGTGTTTTAATCTTTAATCATCAACAAATTAATAATAATAAATCAGCTCACTGACTATTTCACTGACTCCTGAATCTGAACATAATAAAGCAGTAGGAGGTTTCAGAGTGCTGCTGATTAATGTCCGTCATCATCTGTTACCTTCATGCTCACTGACATTTGAAGCTTTCAGCAGAGCTGCTCTGCTGCAGCCGCCCACCTCCACTGCCCACTTTGTTTCGTTTCTGTAACCAAGCATCAGTGAATGTTTGAGCAGCTTTGAGGGATAGAGCTGCTGCAAACTCCAAACATGTCCATAGGTGGACGCTTCTACAGCAGCTGGTCTCAGACATCTTGCTTATGGTTTCTCAGTCTTCCACAGAAATCAAAAACCAATATTAATCTGTAAACTTGATTTTTTTCAATATTCATTACATAGCATTCCCATCAAGAAATTATTGCTTCACTATAGCTGTTTTAAAAAATCAGGTTTTATGATCTTTTTTCTATTGAAATGAGGCCTAATTTTGTATATTTGACTAAAATTGACCAATAATAACGAAAAAAATATGAAAATTATATGTCAATGTGTTGGTCATTAGCTGCCTTAAAAGGTGAAAAAAAAAGAGTTGTTAATCATTTATTTCTTCGTGTCCTAAAACCAGTCTGATGTCATGGGGTCCTTTAGACCCCTGAGGAGGACTAACGAGGGTTAAACCGTTTTCTCCATCACTAAATCAGTGGGAGTGGAAGTAAACTGGCCGACCTGCAGGAAGACTTTGAGGCGGTCCAGAGGAGCGGTTCCTGTCCGGGACACGGCTCCCGCCATCGCTCCGGCAACCAGCTGCCTCCACACCAGACCGGACCGCCGCTCCCGCTCCGAGAACTCATCTGGGACTGTTAGAAGTTCCCCGATGTCCAACATCTACAAAACATCAGAGATTAATGGGCCAACCCATGTCTGTTTTCAGGGGGTTCAACCTAGTGGACTCTTATTGTGAACTAATACAATTTCAAATCAAATCAAATCAAATCAACTTTATTTATAGAGCCCTTTAAGACAGCGTTAGCTGATACAAAGTGCTGTACATGGCAGGACAGACCAACAATAAAAACAATAAAAACAAAGAACAAGCAAAAACAACTAAAACAAAGCGAGTCTCATGCTGGGTAAAACAAAAAACAGTAAATAAAAGTGGGTTTTAAAATGAATCTCAATTTTAAAATTAATCTTAATTTTAAAAAACCACAAAGAACAAATAAAAACAAAAAAATAAAACAGAGCAAAGGCTCATGTTGAGTTAAAAGCCAGAGAATAAAAGTGGGTTTTAAGATTCCTTTTAAAAGCGGACAGTGAGGAGGCCTGCCTGATGTGCAAAGGTAAATTGTTCCAAAGGTTGGGAGCAGCGGGAGAGAAAGCCCCTTTAAAGGAAAATACTCCAATAAACTGTTTGGCTTCATCTTCTGCGCTGCCACCCACCATATACAGTGGCAAGGAAAAGTATGTGAACCCTTTGAAATGACCTGGTTTTCTGCATTAATTTGTCATAAAATGTGATCTGATCTGCATCTAAGTCCCAACTCAACCTAATACCACACAAACAATTATAATATTTCATGTTTTTATGGAACACATCCATTAAACATTCATAGTGCTGGTGGAAAAAGTAAGTGAACCCTTGATTTGACAACTGGTCGAACCTCCTTTGGCAGCAATAACCTCAACCAAACGCTTCTGATAGCTGCTGATCAGACCTGAACAACGTTCAGAAGGAATTTTGGGCCATTCTTGCTTTTAGAACTGCTTCAGCTCAGACAAATTCGTAGGATGTCTGGTGTGAACGGCTCTCTGGAGGTCATTCCACAGCATCTCTACTGGATTGAGGTCTGGGATCCGACTGGGACACTCCAAAAGGCAGATTTACTTTTTTTGAAGCCATTCTGAAGTAGATTCAATTTGATGTTTTGGGTCATTGTCCTGCTGCATTGGCCAACTTCTCCTGATCTTCAGCTGACATTAACCCGAGGGTTTGTTTCATTATTAGGACTCCAAGGTTGCTAATTCCTGACTCCAATTAGCTCTTAATGGAGCCATTAGCAAAAGGGTTCACTTATTTTTACCACCATCACTATGAATGTTTAATGGATATACTCAATAAAGACATGAAATATTATAATTGTTTGTGTGGTTTTAGGTTAAGCATGTTGTGTTTGTCTATACTTGGGACTTAGATGCAGATCAGATCATATTTTATGACAAATAAATGCAGAAAACCCGGTCATTTCAAGGGGTTCACATACATTTTCTTGCAACTGTATCTGTTTTCAGAGGGTTTATCCTAATGGCCTTTTATTGTGAATTTACACAATTTCCTTTAAAGGAAAATGCTCCAATAAACTGTTTGGTTTCATCTTCTGCGCTGCCACCCACCATTTATACTACACCACTAAAGACCACATAACCTCCATCTAAAGACATGAAGAATGTAAATGCTGTCATTGTTTTTAACTGGAATATTACTATCAGTGTAATCTGGAGACTCACGTGGGAGTGTTTCCAATAGTGGACTATTTCCTCCATGTTGTGAAAAGGGTTGAACAGAAAGTGATCTCTCCATTCTTTCCAGTCGATGGTCATGGTGCCGTCCCTGTCCATACTGGGAGAGACACAGTTACAATCACACCATCAGCACATCAACCAAGTTCAACAGCTCAAGCAATATTTTGGATAGTGACACATTTGATCAGTCAGTCATTTAATATCAATCACCAGCAGGATATGTTGAGGAGCTTCTCATGTATCTCCACCTCATCTTCCTCACACTCAGGATGTCAATCTCTTCAATTCAATTAAGTTCTACGTTTATTTCTAATAACACAACAAACAACAATCATGTCAACTGTTTGGACTAGTGATGGGACGGAGTGTGCCGAAGCTTCAGAGCGTCCCGAGAAACCCGGGAAGTTTTTTATAAATCGCGTATCGAGGCTGGTTTCTTAAGGCGAGTGACGTCATGGATGATGTTTGAAGCCTCGCTGGTTCAGGGAACGGTCTGAGCGTTGGCGTGATATTTCACCTCTGAGACAATCACAGCCTCATGAAACTTTACAACCTCAAACTAGAGACGTGAAGCGTTCAGAGACTGTATGGGTTCCCTAAGAATGTTAGCCGCTTCTCCATCCGAAGTTTATTGTATGTGTGTTTATGTATATGTACGGACGGGTTGATGGCTAATACTTCCATCGCTTCCTTCCTGTCCTGTCCACCCCTATTGCCTGTTAAGTGTCTTTGAGTGTCTAGAATATTATTATTGTTATTATTATTATAGGTTCAGAGCAGTTTCTATAAGAGAAGTGCTCACCAGACAATCTTTTGATACGCAATCACGACCTGACCCTTTCAATGGTGTTCCTCTAGGTCTTGGTGTCTTAAAGTGATATATATATATATATATATATAATGTTTTCATTTGGTTTTCATTTAGTCATTTACAGTTTGTTACCCTGCAGAGTGATGCTACTTCTGTTTGGGGTGAGTTCAGAGAGGTTAAAGTCCTTCTGAGACATCGTCTGAAATAAACCCCCATTATAAACCTGTAAAAACAGAATGTAAATGCGGAAATAAACAAAGCCAAGTGGAAGCGAGCACAAACAGAGTACATTTGATTCTAATCTGCTCTGGTGTTCCCACCAAACTAATGTGTAGAGAAACGGTCAGAAGGAGCTCCTGCTGAGGCTCCAGGTCATCAACAATGATGACCGGTTCGCTGCTACCAGACACCTTGATGCTGCTACCACCATCTGCTTTGACCACAATCTGCCATTCAGAGCAATGTGTTGATAATTCCGCAATGACAAATTAGCTTTAGCTCAGTGGTAGCCCACAGAGAGAAACTGAACTGATCGAACTGCACCAGGGTCCGTTTGGAAACAGTAACAAGACTGAACCGCACCAGAGTTGGATTAAAACGGACTAAAGTTTGGGTTGGGTTTGGCTCTAACTTTCCTTCTTGTCTCTCAGAAACAGTGTACCTCTGCAGGATCCTGGAGGCCTGCTCCATGGTCACCTTCACACCAAGCTTGTGCAGCGAGTGCTGGATCTCCCCAACATCAATTCGACCTTTGAAACAGAACAGAAATATTAACACCTTGGTAAACAGCATCCTGTGTTCAGTGGAAACTAAGTAGCAGAAAGTAACACAGAACATGTGTGTCTGCAGGAAGGTTATGGTAGTTTTGGATTTTTCATCAGTTTTAGTTTTAATTTCGTTGTCAATTTTTGTTTTCAAATTCAGGTAGTTTTAATGAGTTTCTAGAGTGAGTTTGCTAGTTTTAATTAGTTATTAATTAGGTCACAATAAATGTTTCCTTTATTTCCTTTGTCTGATCCATCTCAGCCAAAAATAAGTTTATTAAGTCATAAAACCAGATAGATTAAATAGATTTCATATCAACCAAAAAGGTTTACGGATGAAAAAAGTTGACAAAGACGAAAACGAAGGACATTTTCACTATAATTTTAGTTAGTTTTAGTTAGTTTTGGAACCACAAAATACAGTTTCAGTTATCTTTTTTTTAAAACTGTCGTTAGTTGTCTCGTTGTTAGTTTTTGTTAACTATAAAAAGCTTGGTCTGTGTGTTGTACCGTCATTATTGCGGTCCAGACTGTGGAACATCTGCCACAGCCTCTTCTCATGAGCCCACAGGTACTGGGAGAACTCCTGGAAGTCCAGAAGACCGTCATGGTTGATATCACTCTCCAGGACGATCTGTGGAGCAGAGACACGCTCACTGGTCCACTGATACAGACTGGAGGGAGCAGGTAGGCTGGACAGGTGGACAGGTGTACAGGTGGACAGGTGTACAGGTGGACAAGTGTACAGGTGGACAAGTGGACAGGTGGACAGGTGGACAAGTGTACAGGTGTACAGGTGGACAAGTGGACAGATGGACAGGTGGACAGGTGTACAGGTGTACAGGTGGACAAGTGTACAGGTGGACAGGTGGACAAGTGGACAGGTGTACAGGTGGACAGGTGTACAGGTGTACAAGTGTACAGGTGGACAAGTGGACAGGTGGACAGGTGGACAAGTGGACAAATGGACAGGTGGACAGGTGGACAGGTGTACAGGTGGACAGGTGGACAAGTGTACAGGTGGACAGGTGGACAAGTGGACAGGTGGACAAGTGGACAGGTGGACAGGTGGACAGGTGTACAGGTGGACAGGTGGACAGGTGGACAAGTGTACAGGTGGACAGGTGGACAAGTGGACAGGTGGACAGGTGGACAAGTGGACGGGTAGACGGGTGGACGGGTGGACGGGTGGACAGGTGGACAAGTGGACAGGTGGACAGGTGGACAGGTGGCGGGTGGACAAGTGGACAGGTGTACAGGTGGACAGGTGGACAAGTGGACAGGTGGACAGGTGTACAGGTGGACAGGTGGACAAGTGGACAGGTGGACAGGTGGACAGGTGTACAGGTGGACAGGTGAACAGGTGTACAGGTGGACAGGTGGACAGGTGGACAGGTGGACAAGTGTACAGGTGGACAGGTGGACAGGTGGACAAGTGGACAGTGTACAGGTGGACAGGTGGACAGGTGGACAGATGGACAAGTGGACAGGTGGACAGGTGGACAGGTGAACAGGTGGACAGGTGGACAGGTGGACAAGTGGACAGGTGGACGGGTGGACGGGTGGACAGGTGGACAAGTGGACAGGTGGACAGGTGGACAGGTGGCGGGTGGACAGGTGGACAAGTGGACAGGTGGACAAGTGGACAGGTGGACAAGTGGACAGGTGGACAGGTGGACAAGTGGACAGGTGGACAGGTGGAAAAGTGTACAGGTGGACAGGTGGACAGGTGTACAGGTGGACAGGTGAACAGGTGTACAGGTGGACAGGTGGACAGATGGACAGGTGTAAAGGTGGACAGGTGGACAGGTGGACAAGTGGACAGGTGTACAGGTGGACAGGTGGACAGGTGGACAGGTGGACAGATGGACAAGTGGACAGGTGGACAGGTGGACAGGTGAACAGGTGGACAGGTGGACAGGTGAACAGGTGGACAGGTGGACAGGTGGACAGGTGGACAGGTGGACAAGTGGACAGGTGTACAAGTGGACAGGTGTACAGGTGTACAGGTGGACAGGTGGACAGGTGGACAAGTGGACAGGTGGAAAGGTGGACAGGTGGACAGGTGTACAGGTGGACAGGTGGACAGGTGGACAAGTGTACAGGTGTACAGGTAGACAGGTGGACAGGTGGACAGGTAGACAGGTGGACAGGTGTACAGGTGGACAGGTGTACAGGTAGACAGGTGGACAGGTGTACAGGTGGACAGGTGTACAGGTGGACAGGTGGACAAGTGTACAGGTGTACAGGTAGACAGGTGGACAGGTGGACAAGTGGACAAGTGTACAGGTGTACAGGTAGACAGGTGGACAGGTGGACAGGTAGACAGGTGGACAGGTGTACAGGTGTACAGGTGGACAGGTGGACAGGTGAACAGGTGTACAGGTGTGCAGGTGTACAGGTGAAGGTGTGTTGGTGATGTAGACGGTACAGATGTGACAGGGGTCAAAGGTTAATAGAGAATGCAACAGAAACACGAGTGAGAATAGAAAAGGACAGAACGGGCACTGTTCTCCTGGTGGAAGCTGAGAAGGAAACCAGATCTTACCTGCTGCAAACATAATTTATCCTCTCTTGATAAGGAGAGAGAGAGAGAGAGAGAGAGAGAGAGAGAGACAGAGAGGGAGAGAGAGAGAGAGAGAGAATACAGAGACTAGTTCTTGTGCTCAGAAGGGAGAAAAACACTTGATTGAAGTCTAGTTCCAGTGTAGAATATTTAACTAGCATAACTCACAAACACTAAAAAGGTATCAAATGGATGACAAGTCTGCTGTGACTTCTCTAAGGGTTTCACCAAACGGGTTTCAAATTATTCAGCAAAAACACGACTAAAAATCCCCCCAATGTAACCCTATGGAGAGGCTAGAGTGATGACATCATCACTAGAGTGGAGAGGGAGAGAATTTTTCTGGAAGATGGTTGATCAAACTGCCCCGTTGATCTTGTCCAGGCTGGTTTGACTCTGGACCAGAGGACAGTTGCTGTTTGATTTACGGCTGCAAAACAACTTGTTGCCACACGTTGGAAACCTCCACATCCACTCTGTTTTGGAGCGTGGGTTTAAACATATTTAGATATTGTTTACTTGGAGTTGTTGACAGCTAGAGTCAACAGAGCAAAAGAGGCTCCTAAGCAACCTGGTCTCACAGGAATCCGTGGAATAGCCACGGAATCACTCAAATTTCCGTGAAACTGACACGGATTTGGCTACAATGCAAGTTAATGCCAGTCATATCCCGTGGCTATTCCAACATACAAAGTGATTATGTACATTCACTGAGTGAAGATTTAGAAAATAAAACATATATTTCTCGCTAGAAATGTGATCAAAATCCATTTTTATGCAGAAACTAAGTCAAAATATTGATTTTTTTCACTAAAAATGAGAGAACTGTCCGCCATGTTTTTTGTTTCCTGTGGGACCAGGTTCCTCCTCAGGGCGTTTTCACACCTGAAGGTCTGAACCAAGGTCTGTGTTCTGTTCCATTGTCTACATTTGGTCCTGTTGGTTTTGGTTTCACGCTGCAAAAGGAATAACGACTTTACAAGACAATTCTACTGGACACGTCATCTCCCTGTGGACTTCCTGGTTCATTTTGTTTTGGTTACGCTGCGTTGTTAGGCCGGCCGCCATCTGACCTCAGAGTTACTTCCTGAACGTGTTTACACTAAATGAACCCAGGAGACACCTTTTACCTGTGGTGATACTGCTGCTGGTCTTTAGCTACCAGCAGCAGCAGCTTAATGAGCAACATGTGAGAGAGCTTGGTGTTCACTAGATGAACCTCCTCATCATGAGAAACTGTATCACCGAGAAAACGGCTCTAATCCTGACAGTTATGGCAAAAACCTTCCTGTCATTGCTACGAAGGTCCGAACTATAAAAAAAGTTGTTTTCACACTGTAAAAGGTTCAGACCTTGGTTGGTTTGGTCCGGACCAAGACCACCTCTTCTGGTGGACCAAACTTTGGTCCTTTGGTGCGGAGCGTGGTCCGCGGCACCTTTCACACCTGGAATTTAGGTTTGGATTAAACTGAAAAGTCCTGAAGTCCGGATTAAACCAGATAGGTGTGAAAGTGCCCTGACTCTCCTCTGTGGGTTTCAGGTCTAATGTGACTGAGACCAGGAGATCTGGATCCAGGGCTTACTTATTTAATCTATTTATTTGTCTTTTGTTGTTATTTTTCTTTAGACGGTTGCTCATATACAGTACAGGCCAAAAGTTTGGACACACCTTCTCATTCAATGTTTTTCCTTTATTTTCATGACTATTTACATTGTAAATTCATCAAAACTATTAATGAACACATGTGGAATTATGTACTTAACAAAAAAGTGTGAAATAACTGAAAACATGTCTTATATTCTAGTAAGCAAAGGGTGGTTACTTTGAGGAATCTAAAATACAAGACATGTTTTCAGTTATTTCACACTTTTTTGTTAAGTACATAATTCCACATGTGTTCATTCATAGTTTTGATGAATCTACAATGTAAATAGTCATGAAAATAAAGAAAAACGCATTGAATGAGAAGGTGTGTCCAAACTTTTGGCCTGTACTGTATATATCTGTATATCTGTATGTATGCACATGTATGGATGTGAATGTATATTGTATGCTCTATTTTTTAAGGTGAATATACCTAGGCTATCTGTATTTCTCCTTAAAATAAAATAAAATTTGATCACTAAAGACATATTTCTGTCATGCTCCCTCTCTCTTCAGCATCTCTACTCTCTAATAGAGGTGAGATAGAAGAATAAGAGGAACTGCACAATTTAACAGCGTATGACACGACCAGTCAAATAGAAAAATCACTTTTCATTCATGTTCCTCTTGCTGTGCTCTACAGTGAAGGCTGCTTCTGTATTGAAGAGCTTCTGTTTTCAGTCACATCTGTTACCAGGAAACCTACAAACGTCTCCACAGAGTTCATAATAATGACGGATTAGTATAAAAGGTGCTGTTGTGGAGCTCAGTGTGACTTCAGGTCTGTTTGCTGGGAAACACTCAGCACCTTCAACACAAGAGTCCTCCAGAGACCAAAGAACGCTTCACGCATTTATTTGAACTCATTTAGTGAGAACCAGTCAGAAAGAATGATAGACTTTGTGAATAATGACACTTCAGTGAAGTGAGTCTAGTTTGGCTGGAGCCAAAACCAGTTTTTATCCAACTAAAGTCACCAAACTGCTGTAAATACGACTGACTAGAAATAATAATACAGTAAATCTCATATTACAATAATAAAGCTATGACATACAGTAGAAACAGCTCAACATCAAGTCACTTCATGTTTCTAACTTGGAGTCATTCTTCTCTTCACAGATCTCTTCAGGTTTGAATTTGCAATGAAAAATAATAATAAGCTTTTATTCTTAGGATTGTGACATTACAATTCTGTGATACTTGTACTTTACTTGAGTATTTCCATTTTATATAACTTTATACTTCTACTCCACTACATTTATCTGACAGCTTTAGTTACTTTACAGGTCCAGATTTAACATAAAAACATGATACATTTAGAGTGATTATGCAACTTTAATCTCATAACAGAATATTAATTTACTTCAACTCTGTGTTTCATGTTGTTTTATTATGAAATATTATAGTCCACAGACACCAGACACACCCACACTCATTATGATTGCAAAGTATGAGGCTTTCCACACACACACACACACACCAAAAACCAAATAACTATCAATCAATCTATCAAAATCTCTATAAAATGTTCCAGAAGACATTTAACTGCTGTTTTAACATTCTCATTCACACACAAATACACTTTCTCTCATGTTCATATTTTTGTTTTTATATTGTTATTTTTGTTATTCTCATTATAACTTGTTGTTGATGTTATACATGTACATATACATTTTTTCTATTATCAGTTTATTATTTTTTTAGAACTAACTTAGAACTATGAAATGATCAAGTTTTAGGCGGAGGCTTTAAATGTTGTGTCTTTTTTGTTAATTTTGTATCTTTCGTGTGTCATTTTATGTCTTTTTGGTGATTTTGTGTCTTTTTTTGGTGATTTTGTGTCTTTTTTTGGTAATTTTGTGTCTTTTTTTGGTGATTTTGTGTCTTTTTTTGGTGATTTTGTGTCTTTTTTTGTGTTGTTGGTCCCTTTTTTCTAAATGCTGATAGTGAAGTCGTTACGAGGACGACGTGAGCCACAGAAGTTACATAAAAAGTGGTTTTACTTGAAGAAGTATGATTATGAAATGTTAGGTAGAGGCTTTGGACCAGCCTGCACTTTACACCACACACACACACACACACACACACACACACACACACACACACACACACAGGTCTGGACAACAGTGAAAACTTTGGAGCCATTGAACACATTTTTTAAAAGTTGAAGTAATTGAATTGTTAATAAAAGCCTATAATTCAGAAACTACTGATAGAACTGTTCCAGATATAAGTGATGTGAGGAAGAATGGCGGCAGCATGGAGGGATGAATGGATGTGTAGCAGCTTCAAAGTGGAGGGAGTTTGTCTGTTCGAGCCTAATCATAATGATTCCTGAACTCCTCCTCTCCGGGATAATAACTCTCTGTCTGCTGGACCAACTAATGCTCCCTATACACCAGAAGACTTTGAAAAGATTTGGAAAGACTCCTGCAAAACTATCAGCTCACATCTGCGTGTGAGCTGTGTTGAGAGTTTTTAGTCCCAGCCTAGTCTCAGACTGAGATTCTACAAAGACTGTGAATCTTGCAGGGTCACTATTTACAAGACTACAACTAGATTTCCTTTAGCATTTTTTACCTACCATGCAATGTTTGTGTGTGCAGTGGTTTGTGTTGAAAAAAAGCAACAAAAAGAAGAGAAGACGCCACAAAATGCCCCTCACAAAGCTGAAAAGGGGTTTCTGTTTTTCTGACATGAAAAGTTGACTATTTTACAGTAAAATAGATATAAGGAAGAATAAAGGAAAGGAAACTGTAGAAAATAATTCATGATATACATTTATGTCCTATTTAATTATTTGTTTAATTGAATAATTATACTTATCAGCTCTATCAACTTTCATTTAGTTAATCACACATTCATCATCAATTATTTATTACTTATTTATGTATTCATTTATTTATACATTTTAACTGGGTCTGCTTACTATTCTTTTTACTATGAAACAGCCCCCAAAATCCCACTTGTGGCCGTAAATATATTACATCTCTATATTTGTATTTAGGACTGAGCTTACTAACATTATTGTGATGATACTGTGATGATAAGTGGTTTTACTGCCGGTCTGAACCGCTCATTTATTGGTTGTTGATTGTGTTACGTCACTGCGACTTGAGATAATATCAAACACGTTTGATATGATCCAAACCCAAGACTAGGAACAGACTGATATGAAACAGATTACTACCTTACACTTAACGATCGGGATGACGGAGCGCTGTGACTCCAGTAAGACTCCTAGATTTACTAAAGACTTTTAGTTTTTAGTCTGGGACTGGGGAAATCGTTTGGTGTAAGCCCAGCATAAGGAAGTCAAACCACTAGCATGGTTTTGGGACTGCCTTGTCATGAAATACACAGTGCCCTATAGCAGCGGTTCTCAAACTGGGGTCCCTGGACCCCCGAGGGTCCGCGAGCCATAGCATAGCAAACTGTAGTTTAGTAATTCCCTTTATTTCACTTTTTAATATTACTTGTTTAAACTAAATGGCAGTAAATTGAATGTTCTTTGGATTTTAGTGTTGTTGATGTTCTTCCTTGTCCTCGTGACATTATGGTATTTCTCCATTAAATTTGCATGAAAATTGTTATATTTTGACAGTAAAATTGTGTGTTTTCTAAAGTTTTGTTCTATTCCTCGATTTACGGTAATTAAAAGTATCTATTGTGGTGATATGCAATTTTTTTTGTGTAATTTTACGGCCTATTTCTGATGCAATTTGACAGAGTTTTAGTAATTTCCACAAACATTAACAGGGCAGTAGCAGGTTTGTTTTACAGACGTTGTTGAAATATTCATCAGAGGGTTTGATTCCCTGTAAACTGGGACAGCTGGTCTTTATATGGTGTTAGAACCAGGACACAGTGATTAGTCACTGACCTGCAGGAGGTGATTTCTGACTGATTGTTTTATATCAGTGTGTAGAGGAAGAACACAGGCAGACCTTCTGTGTACATTTATATTATTATTATCATCATATTAGATCTGAATGTATGCTAAATGATGGATGAATTCCATTTAGCTTCTTTAGTTTCAGGGTCCTGCATTGTTCACACTGTCTCGCCAGTTTTGTAGTCAAATGTTGTTACTAAATCCAAACTACGAGGCCGAATGTTTGACTTCCTCACAGAATCCTGAGGCAGTAAAACTTCAAACAAAAATAGTTTTTTTAAAAGTCTAAGATAATAAAAAAGTGAATTATGATATAGAAAGTCCAAATTATGAGATAGGTCTAAATTATACATTTTGGGATCCAAGTTCCATCCTTCTTTTCTGTCACAACTCGGTGAGGTGGTGTCTTATTTTGTGTTCTGGTCTTGTTATTTCCTGTTTTATTTTGAAATAGTAACTCGTTACTCTGATTGTCTGATCACTGATTGTGTTCACCTGGTGCTCCCTTCCCTCCATGTGCTCCAAGCGCTAGGATTTTGTTCCATAGTTTTTCTAGATAGCCGCTTTGTTTTCTGTTTGTTTTTTTTTTAATCCTTTTGTCTCTTTTCCAGGTTAATCGGTGTGTTTTGTAGTTTTTTTAATTTTCCCCGTCAGGTTTGGTTCCTCCCTTTTGGAGCGCCTTTAGTTTGTTAGAGGTTTCTTTTCTTAGTTTTCCCTTTTTTAGATTAGATATATTTCCCCGTTTCATAGATCCGGACTTGTTAGTTTATTAGTGTAGTTAGGCTTCCTCTGTTTTTCCTCCTTTAGGAGCGATTTTTCGTTATTTGTATCTCAGCTCAGTTTCAGGAGTTTTTTCAGCTCTTTGTTTTTCACTCTGTTGAGGATTTCTCTTTCTGTTTTTGTGAATAAAGAGACTTTAAGTGCACCTGCTCTGCTTTGAGCCGGCCTGACAGTTTCTTTTCCTGCTTTGCTTGCATTTGTGCAACATTTCAGCCTTGAAACTTGGTTTAAAAGCCTGAATCAAGAGTTGAAATACTGGAGTGGAACAAGAGTTTTTCCTGCGTCCGGTGGTATGAACACTGCTGTAACACACACACCGTCCTCAGCCTCTCATGCTTTATTGAACAGCGTCTCAGCTGGAGTGGAAAACAGCAGCTTTAGTTGATAGCCATGAGAAAAGCTGGAGTAACTCTTCAACTGATACAGGAAAGAGCTTCTCTGTGCTTTACACTGTAAAAAAATAATCTGTTTAATTTACGGTAAAATACCAGCAGCTGGGGTTGCCAGAGTGAGCGTATGTAAATCTGAATATCAGCAAAATCTGTAATTTATACTGAATAATCCCATTACTTTTAGGATAATTGTGTCATCATGGTATTTCTCCATTAATTTCACATGAAAATGTTATATTGTTACAGCAAAATTGTGTGTTTTCTACAGTGTATGACAGTAGAATTTAAAGTTTTGTGCTATTCTTTGATTTACAGTAATTAAAAGTATCTGCTACGGTGATATACAATGTTTGATTTTATGACCTATTTCTGAATTGACAAGTTTTACTGTCATTTCTACAAACATTTTTTTACAGTGTAGCCAAGAAACACATGTCTGTTGTTGTGAGATAGCAGATATTGCTATCCTAAAAGTCCTTGATCACAATTTGTCTTTGATAATGATAACTGTATGTATTTGTATAATTGATAAACATTAGAAGAGGCTACTGGTTGACTGGAGGGTTGCTGATGCAGCAGAAACAGACTTTCAATCATGTATTTTATCAGCATGAAATACACAAAAATACATCCCTGACATTGTTATGAAGGCTGTCTCCACTACAGACCAACACCCAGAATGAGGGTCTCACTCTCTGAAACGCCCCTAATCTGAATACGAGCCGTCCTAGCGGCCGTGTTTCTCCCCTTAAACAGCCTGGTTGCTGATTGGATAGAACGATAAGCAGGATGTGACGTAGTACTGGACGGTGGTGAAGCAGTGTTGGCAACTTAGCAACTTTGTTGCTATATTTAGTGACTTTTCAGACCCCCTTAGAGACTATTTTTCAAAAAAAGCGACTGGAGACAAATCCAGAGACTTTTTCTGGTGTTATTGGAGACTTTTGGAGACTCGTTCTGACTCTTCTTAACGAGCCGCGGGGGCCGGAGGCTCTTCTTAACGAGCCGCGGGGGCCGGAGGCTCGTTAAGAAGAGTAAGAACGAGTCGAAGCGGCACAGTCCTCCTGCAGCAGTCTCTCCCAGCTGCAGAGCCAGAAGGGATGTTGACCCCTTAGCGTCCAGTCTGCAGATTGCTAACAGGCTAACAGTTAGCTCTGTAGCAGTACAGTGTGTATGTGCTAACAGGCTAACAGTTAGCTCTGTAGCAGTACAGTGTGTATGTGCTAACAGGCTAACAGTTAGCTCTGTAGCAGTACAGTGTGTATGTGCTAACAGGCTAACAGTTAGCTCTGTAGCAGTACAGTGTGTATGTGCTAACAGGCTAACAGTTAGCTCTGTAGCAGTACAGTGTGTATGTGCTAACAGGCTAACAGTTAGCTCTGTAGCAGTACAGTGTGTATGTGCTAACAGGCTAACAGTTAGCTCTGTAGCAGTACAGTGTGTATGTGCTAACAGGCTAACAGTTAGCTCTGTAGCAGTACAGTGTGTATGTGCTAACAGGCTAACAGTTAGCTCTGTAGCAGTACAGTGTGTATGTGCTAACAGGCTAACAGTTAGCTCTGTAGCAGTACAGTGTGTATGTGCTAACAGGCTAACAGTTAGCTCTGTAGCAGTACAGTGTGTATGTGCTAACAGGCTAACAGTAAGCTCTGTAGCAGTACAGTGTGTATGTGCTGCTGCTGCAGGAGGTGTTCACTTAGCGATCTCTGTTTGTTTACAACAAGCACCAGACACTCTGTGCACAGTTAGTGATGCTGTTAATTTAACATCATGATGTTTATGACCAGCTGCTGACATTAACTCTTTAAACCAGATAAATTATCTAACACTTCTAAATCTAAATATTTTTTTTATCTTGGTAAGAAACAAATAATTTGCAGTGTAATAATTCTTTAAATAAGTAAAAAATATCTAGAAAAACAATGATAGCTTGAAATAAATCCAAATATAATTATTTTTGAGCAATTGTGGCTTGAAAAGCCCGACTGTAGTAACATTAAAATAAGCCAGAAATACTTGAAACGAGCACGTTTTGTTTTTCCTCATTCCAGTATCTGTGGGTAGATACTGGTGGTAGAAAATACTTACAGTAAGAAATAACATTTAAACTCCATGCAACTAAAACTCTCAACTGGAGCCAATATTTTAGGTAAATTTCAATCCTAAAAACAAGTCTTTACACAATAAGATAATTAAATAAGCACATAATAATAATACTAATAATTAAAAAAGCACATAAAGCTATGGTCAGTAGGTAAATTATACTCAGAACAAGATAATTAAGATACTATTGGTTGATAGAAGAAGAGAATACTTGGTGAGCTTCATGTTCTTGCAGTGTTTTTTCACATCCAGGTGACTAAACTTCAGGAACTCTGTTGCTAGGCCTGAATACAAAGTGGAGCTCTATTTTTAACGGTTTTGTTGTGTTTGATTTGGAGCCCAGCTTCTTTGCTTGATTTTTAAAAATGTCAGAGTTGTTGTTGGACTGTCACGGCAACCAGCAACTTCACTGAATGTCAGAGTAACATCAAAGCTCTGGAATATTATTCATAAAACACAACTTTAAACACACTGATATCAGAGTTATGATCTCATGGTCACACTGCAGATCAAACCTCAACCCAAACCCTCGGGACAGTTCCGTTCTACCTTAGCGCACCTTTCAACAGTCAATTATTACCTCGAGTCAAAGTCCTGACAGGAAACTAGTGGACTAGACTGTCCAGGCAATAGTCTGGTCCCCAGATAGTCTGGTCCCCAGATAGTCTGGTCCCCAGATAGTCTGGTCCCCAGATAGTCTGGTCCCCAGATAGTCTGGTCCCCAGGGCACACAGAGCCTCTACTAGAGCCACTTTAATGATAATGAGGAGGAAGTGTTGGAGTAAACATGTCATTAAACTACATTCTGCAGCAGTCTGCTAGTAGTTCAACTGCAATTAAATATGTGCAGAGATTAAAGTAGTTAAATACATTTGTATTTGCAGAGAGAAGTACTAACTTTCACATGTACAGTAAATATCCAGAGGAGTTTTATTATGTTTCCACAGTCAAAAGTCTGTGAGAAAATACCTGAGGTCCTCTAGAATGGAACTGAAACACACAGTTTCATTTGAATTATTTCTTAATATAATGTAAAATGTTACTGTACAATCTATATCCAGGGGTATTTGTATATTTGTGTAATTAAACTACTGATATATATATATATATATGCATATGTATATATATATATATAAATGCCTTCTTCTAGGTTCTAATAGTGATGATAAACAGAGAGCATGAACTATAATGTTGTTGTCTTCTTTCAGCTTTTATATTTAGTTTTCAGTCAATAAACATTTTCAGATTGATTTTGTTATAAATGTGTTTAACAACTCTATTCAAAGATTTGTCTATTTTAGACTTAATATTAGAAAGTAATGTTATATTTTAGTCTTAATATCATTTTATCTCACTTTTTTTTACTTCATTGCTATAGATAATAATTCCCCTATGAAATAAACTCATAATATCTATTAATCTTGTCTTCACTATTGAACACAATGAAGAAATACAAGACCAGGTCTAGTTTGGTTTTATGTTTAAATGTGAATATTTACCAGTGTTGTGACTGCACTTACTCTGGTTTTCACTTGGTTTTTGTCCTTACTTTAATGTTTGTATCATTATTTCTCTGAATGAAAACATTTAAATGTGAACCTGAGTCACCAGATGAACCAGACATGAAGGAGTTCATGTGTAGAGATAACTCAGTTAGAGCTGACTGGAGCCTCCATCAGCTGCAGG